>NW_020447353.1:2044035-2099156 GCF_003343035.1 Apteryx rowi
AAAAAAAAAAAAAAAAAAAAAAAAAAGAGGGAGAGAGCGAGCGAGCAAAAGCGAGCAACAGCGAGAGCGAGAAGACATTCTTTACTGCATCTAGTTATCAGAATGACCCTAATCATAGGAAAAAGACAACTGTCAGGCACTGGAGATGACCATCTCAGCCCTGGGGAGAACTGGCTCCCTTAACATCCCACCTTAAGCACTGGCCAGTTTCCAGTGGTTCAGGGAAAAGCAGCCTGGACTCCACATGTAGATGACACCAGTAGTGTGGAAGTGTGGAAATTGTAAAAAAACTAACATTATTAAAGTAACTATTTTACCAAGCAACTACATTCATAGGGAGATGATTTTAGATTTAAAAAAAGATTTAAAAAATGCAAGGAAGCTAAGAAAACTTAAGAAAGGTTCCAAGAGCAAAGACAAATACAAGCCACTTTGATAAAGGGTTGTCTATAGGCCAACTTTAATTTTCCTCTATCATTAGGCTTTTTGTGTTTTTTCATATAAATTTGTAATAAAAAGTCATCAATTAAAGACATTAATATTGTATTGTATAAGAGAACTAGAAGAATATCTATAAACCTTGCATGCTAACCAGAGGATGATGGTTGTCTGAAATAGAAAGGAAATAAGACTGTAGTTGGGGCACAGGACACGGACCACAGAAATGGAGAACTTATTAGCTCTGCTCACTCCAAATTATCTTTATTGTACATAAATACATTTCAGTATCAAAAGAAAATGACCAGCAAACCTTAGATTTTGGGTTTCTTTAGGTTTGGACAATGATTCTGAGTAATGCTAGGACTTGCTTTTCAAAAGCCCTTAGTATCTTCAATTAGAAATGAAAGTCTTTAGCTCCTACAGCAATGAGGCTTTGGGCACATTAAAAAAACAAACAAACAAACAAAAACAAAAACAAAACAAAACCTCCACTCATCTCAAAGAAATATACATCCAAAAGTTAATGGTCATTTCTGAAAATGGAAACCACTCTGTTTCAGGTAATCCATCTATGAAGCCAGTTCTGGAGTACAGTGAATTTATTAACTTTTACAGAAAGATTTGAGTTTGTCATATGGAAGGTGCTACAGACAGACAAGCATTATTCTACCAACAAGGAGGGGAAAAAAAAAGAATAAAAGAAAAAAAAAAGTGAACCTAAGGGGTAAACCAGTTATCCAGAACAAGAAAATATTTTAAAATAAACTAGAAATGAAATCTACTAATTGAAATGAAACAATGCTATTTCCTGAAATTAATGTACAGCTGAAAGCTACCAATTTTTTTTTAAAACTTGACATTGCCTATACTGCCTAAGAATGGTTAGGCAAACTAAAAAGAGATTACAGTTCACGCGACAAATTCTCTTGTGTCAAGTTTCCATAAAGATTGTTGCCTTGTTCTTTTCTTAATAATTAATGATGAAAAATAAACAGCTACTAACAGAAATAAATTAATGAAGAATTCTTTCACACAGATTATATGCTGTTTTATGCATGTTAAAAACAGCAGAACAGGACTCAGTGTTCACCTCTAAATTCCTAGGTATGAGTATGGTGTAATTACACTGATAAAGGCTTATTTTGATTTCAGTTCAGCTTCAGAAAAAGTGATGCATTTTTAAACAAGATGTTCCTCAACCACAGCAAAGAACTACAAAGAACGCTTGAAGGGACAATAAATTAAATTCATCCAAGTCTTTTAACTTAATTATGCTATTCATTGAAAATGCTTGATATCCTCTTATTTCTCCAGACTTATTTTCCTCTTTTTGAGTTTCCTCCGAATATCAGGAAACAGGAAAATCTTATATTGTTCGTATTATCATAGCAAGCTGAGGAAAAAGTCATAATGTCAGTCATTTCCATCAGAAATATTATGAAATTACATAATTTCTAAGTTGCTAAACTACCCTGTATGAACCCTGCTCAAATGAGATGGGACAGTGAAAAACCTGCTGTTTTAATTTTCTTTTTAAGTTAGCTCCTTAAAAATTAATACTGTATAACTGGTTCTACCTCCTTCTCCAAATAGAGGTCATTAAACAAGAATTCAGAATTTCACCAAACCTTTCTTGCCCACCACCAGGTGAGTACTTCCATAATTTCGTGAAACACTATATCCATCTGTATACATAAGATAAGAAACGCAGGAGCTGTAAATGAAGACCATAATATCTTGAACAGATAAAACTGTCTTCTCTGACTACCTCRACTCCTAGGTAGGAAACCCTCATGTAGGATCCAAACTCTTCTTTAYCACCCATGAATGTTCCTAAAAGTAATTTTACACATCATGGAAAGTCTCCAGTATAATCATGTAAGTGATCTTAGGAGAAAATGAAACTTGTGTAACTCTAATCAGGCTACTAATGTTACCAAAATCTTTTATTCTTCAAAAGTTCCAATTTTCTACTGAAGAGACAACTGAATTCTATCGATAGCAGCCGTTTCCATAAGGAAACTCAAGAAGCTACCGAATATAGCTTTTGTACGAAGCAGGCAGACAGGCTCTGCTGGGGAGATTCCCTACACACCAGTGCAAGAGCTTCCACTTTGAATTTTGCGCACCAGAACAAGAGCGCCAAGGAAGACAAAAACAGTTAACAAAGCTGGACAATACTGCTTTTGAATATAGGCACCTACAATTAGGCAAATAACTGTATTTTCCATTCAACGCTGTTTCCGAGAATGTCTGAGAGTTTTCAAGCTTTGAAACTATGCTATTGAAAATATGAAGCCAAGAAGAAATTTAAATAATCTTTTACAAAGGCAATACTATCTGGAATCTTCTTCTGTAAGAGTCAGTATATAATTAACAACAAGAGACATTTTACCGTATTTGAAGGCGGGTGTTGTAATTATGAAACTGAAACAAGGGACGCACATTTTGAATTATGGTGTTGCTAGGATCTGTGTTTAACTTTCAGGTAAATCACTGAGGATAACCTAAGTTTTCACATTCATACAGGCCTGTTTCATTTAGGGTTACAGTATCTTAATTAAATTCCCTGTCAACATACACAACGAAAATCCAAGGAAACTCCAGTTAAATGGAGGTATACCCCTACGGCTACTACTTTAAAAATGTTAATCCTCACCAAAAAAACCCCACAACAACAACAACAACAACAAAACCTTTCAAAAGTATTCAAAACTATTGTAAAATAACCACATTGTATAATATATCCAAGCTCCAATAAATAAACCTTTGAGTTTTCCTTTGAAATGTTACACTTTCATTGAATAGTAGTTCAGCATTCCAGGCACACAGGCAAGACTTTTTATTATATATTTTTCCATGAATGCAGAAATGGAAGTGTTACACAGAACACTTTGGTTAGTATGTTTTGATTTCTGCTATGCTCTAGATTGAATGCTAACATCTCGGTGCAGCACAGAGACACATCCAATTTCATTCATACTGATGATATCAATGCCAGCAGGCTTAAGCGATGCCAAGCAACAACCTTTCTTTCAAACATTTACTTTACTTTTTTTTTTTTTTAAAAAAAGAGTGAAGTTACTTTATAATATTAACCCCTCACTGAATTTCATAATAGGGAGGATATGACATCAAGTATTTTCTATTCTATTTTATGCTAGATTCATGTTCTTTACTATTCTTCATACTCTTTACTATTCCATTAGACAGCTTTTCAATAGCTCATTAAGTAATGTAAATATTATCTACCCCAAGACTTTCCTCTCACCCTCTTCCAGACAGGGAAGTAAATGAAGTAGGGCATATTGTTTTACAACATCTTGTGTTGGTACATCAGTACGTATTTATAAGGAAAAACACCAGTCAGAGGAATGCACATCACATGCCAAATGAAAAGTGGCGAATTTCTGAGTATAACAGAAGCCTCCGACTAATTCCCCTTCCTTTGCCCCTCCCGTTACATCCACTGGAGAGAGATGTTTTCCCTTCTTTCAGTAAAGTGCTGCACAGGAGTTATTGATCATGGTCTTTGCCTGAGAACTTTAAATGAACTTTCCGGCCCCTAGCCTTGAGATGCATATAAAAAACTAATAATTCAATTCACAGAAAAATGGGATAAGAAGCAGAGTGGAAAGGAGAATTTTGATAGGTTTGTCATAGTCCTGTTAAYGAGACTCACTATAGTTGAATTAACAGGATGGTGTGAGCTTCATATCAAGATGTATTGCACTGCTGTATTCCAGCCATGAACAGCAGGATAATGATCATCTAAAGCCAAATTATTGTTCTCCAGATGGACAAACTCAGTCAAGAAAGACAATGTTACACATGTTGCTATGTAAAAGCTCTATTATCATCTGAGATTCCATGAAAACTCTTGAACTGAGTTGACAGGAAAAATCAATTCCTGCCAAAGGAGGCTGCAAATATTTTGAAATACTTTCTTCTCTTCACCTGTGGCACTTCGCTCTGCTGTAATATACACATAAATGCTGAAGCACAGGTACACACGTAGACAATTCCGTTCTAGAATTGCTTCTGTATTTCTGGTTTGTGCATTCATGTCATCCTACTAACAATGTTTTTTCTGCATGCAGAAGAACCAGAGAAATTCTCAAAGTTCTGTGTTTCTAAACTGGTCTTAAAAGTGAAACAGAGTCTAATAGCCATATAATAGTGTAACACTTGTTGCTCTTGTCTCTTCAGAAGAGTTTTGAATAACTAAATTAAGTGAGAAATATCTGTTCATTTCTCATCAATGATAACAAATAGTCCATCTCCTTCCTCCTGCCTTCCCCCCTTCCAAAAAGAAAGAAAGAAAGAAACAAAAAACTCAAACATTTCTATGGTCACAGATCTGATGGGGTCCTATTTGGGATATTCAGTGCATCACAGGCCAGGAAAAGGGAATAGGTAACAATGCAACATCAAAWCCAAGGGAGTTGCCTCAGATAAAAATAAATAAATAAATAAAAACAAATAAAATCTCTGCTGAACTAATTTCAGCTGAATTAATTTCAACTGACAGCAGAACGAAAACCAAAAGTGAACATTTTTATGCTGTTCTGAAGGAGAAAGAACACCACAGACAAAAGGATTCTTAACAGCTCATTGATAATCTGTCAACAATGATGGCAAAAGAACTTGGAGTCTTCCTCCTGGGAACAAAAATACTAGCAGTGATGTAAAATTCCTGAGCTTCATTCTCTGCTTGTTGTCTTAAAAATATCACAGCTCAGCTCTAGTCCAACCATAAGAGCCACATGGCCTGGACATGTTCTCTGGCCAAGCTGTTATAACAGGGAACGTCAAGACTTGGCCACTCCCTTGTTCAATCACACTGAGGCATGGATGAGAACACAGCTAATTCCTCGGTAGCAAAGAGGACAAGTTATACAACTACAAATATTCAGGAACTTCCACATATCCCAAAGCTTGTTAAAGAACAGCAGCATCTTCACAGACTCCTTCAATCTCAACATATCACTATCAATGTACACTAGCCTCAAGGACTGTCAWTTGAACTCCCAAACCACAACCCCTACCATTTCATTATCCTCATGAATATCTTAAGTTTCTTCACTGTGTTACATAAAAGGCAAGAAAAAGGCTGGACCTCGAAGGACATGCTAAAGTTTCATACCTATGTGGCAAAGGAATCTTGTAATCACCACAGCTACAAAAGCTGTAAAACTGCTTACCAAATCTTAAGAGCAGCTATTATGAGTGGCAAGCTGGGCTACAACTGATCATTAAACACAATGAAGGAAAAGAAACTTATCTCACAGAAAAGCTTATCAAAGAGCATGCTTGTTTTCTCTCAGTTGTGTCCATAAACCTATTTATTTAGGTATTTGTAATGGTTCTATATTCCCAGAGATCACTATATTCTCCCAAATACCAGACACTCTAAAATGTTTTCATCCTCAAATTTGTGAATCTAAGCCATGTTCTTTCTGGGCTAAAGGTCAATAAATACATATGCTGCTGATAACCAAAACAGCCAACATACTACTCAAAGCAGGAATCTTCCCTCCTTCCTTGCCAGGGACTCGAACTGACACTACTGAAGAAATTCACCATGATTACAGTGGTTTTAGACTGCTTCTGCCAAGTGTTAAAATTTAAATTCCTAAGCAATACTATAAGAAATACAATCAATTCAGTTCAAAGATCATTGTATTGGAGTTAACACAATTGACCTGACAGTCTACGCTCAGCTCTTTCAAACTGTCAATGAGATTTTAAGATGCTCAGCATCAGCTGTATTTCAGGCTGCTTTGCATTTCAAAGGTGCAAGCTGTACTTCCTCCTGCAGGATTTGTTGCTGCTAGACATCTATTGCCCAAAATATTTGCATGATCTCTTTTCCTGCTCACTGCCTGTTCCTACCCAACAGCCATATCTTTTGACCCTCTGTTTTAGAGGGAAGAATTATGTGCAATTACATGTAAACACTCCAAAAATTCACAAGTGCGCGCACACACACATGTAACAATCATATTGTAAAGCCTAAAGCCAAGGTTTTTAACTAAAAGCACTGCCCAGTGAACAGAGTTCTGTGGCTTGTTTTGTTCAGACCGCATAGACTTCCTGAACTCAGAAAACTACAACAGTCATCTCTGAGTATGAAATTATAGGTCAGCAGGAGCACAAATAGTCCAAGAACTCCTTTTCTGTGATTCCCCAATTTTTTTGCAAAATCCAGAGATTCAAAACAGAGAACAAGTACCTACTATAAAAACAAAGAAAGATTCTTGGGCCTAATTATGGCACACTTACCTTAATGCGCATACAATTTCTTTAATAGCACATTGGACAATATCCTTGGGAGAAAGACCTAGATCTCCAACAGCCACTTCTAACAACTGTTGTATCATGTCCAGAGGCTGACCATCTATACACATAGCTACTGCCTGGTCATGGATTTTTTCTCTCTCCGACCTTGACAAATCATATAAATAGCCATACTTCTGTAGTATATCCTGTGAATAGACAGGTTTTGAACATGAGTCAGGATACTTTTTATTTATAGGTAGATATTGTTCAGTGTCTTTAATCCCACCAAGACTTAACATGTTACTAGGAAACAGGAAAGACTGACGGAAGTGAATTTTCAAAGACCAGGTCAACAAAAATAAAACTATAAAACATTAATGAAATATGACAAAAGTTTGATTTCTATCATTACTACTTACRGTAACACTCAAAACAAGCATGTGATTAGTAATCAGGTTTTTGTAATAACACATAATATTCTTAAGGAAACTTCTGATTTATGTAAGAATTTTTCTGCAACAGCCTTCTACTTTCTTAAGTGTGCTTTATAATCCAAAAGTTAGTCATACAAACACTACTATTCATGGCTAACAAAGCTGCATTTGCAGAAGCTTTGCAAAATATCTTGTTAAATTGTGCAAAATTGGAGGCTATAATAAAATCTGAACCATTTTAATACTATCTGAACTCCTCGAAACTGTTAATTTGTTTAAAAACAAAAGGAGAAAATAATACTTCCTTGAAAAAATTATACCTTCATTCAATAGTAGTAGCTACTCAATGAATTAATTAGTCTCTATTCCTCTGGGACTGTTCAGGTAACATCAACATAGTTCAATAAAACTTTCCAGTACACTACTCACAGATTTATTTACTTTTTTTTTTTGTATATTTATTTTTATTGTATATCACTACAGACTCTAAAAACTTCTATGCAAGAGCTTTCGGCTAAGCTTTTCTTGCAGCAATTTGTCCAGTGACAGTAAAAATAAGGAATCTTTTTTGACTAAATCTTTAGAAGTAAAAGATTTTGAACATGTTAATAGTTAAAGTCAGAATGTGTAACAAAGCCAAGTGAATCTCTAAAGACAGAACACTAAAGTTTCATAAATTTTATCAAATCTCTAATGAAACATGCAGAAACTTGGAACTGAAGTTTCCAAGGGAAAGGGACACCCAGGATACTGTTGTAAAATACTTAAACAGATATGTGAATGTAATTTATCATTACCTGTTTGCTGTTTTTCAAGTAAGTGATAAAACTATGACTGAGCGTTTCCAGATGAGCAAGAGATTGCTGCAAGTGATTCAGACTTTCTTCATAGGCCACAGATGCATTTTCAGCATCTTCCATGTCATTTTCAGAAGGTTTTTTTCTTGATTTCTCAGAARGATGTTTGACTGCTTCAATAGCCTTCACAGTCACTTCTATCCTAGCTTCAACTGGCAGCTGAAAAAGATTAAAGAATATTTAACCATTATCATTATTTATACGATATCATTTGTATTACAGCAGTGCCTAAAGGTTACATGGTTCCATCATATTACAGTACAGCATAAAATTAATTTAAATATCATATGAAAGAAAGTCTGATATTTTAAAAAGCATCAGTTTTCCATACATATTTTTGCCTTTTGTCCTTTATCTTTTATTGATGTTGATTCTGGCTCATAATAAAACCTATAAAACTTATTTTCCATAATAATTTTCATTGCTTTTCTAGACCGTCATCTTACAATCTGTATTTTTTAGTTCTGCATTGAGAGATGTCTGGAGATCATTCTGGAAGATGAACTGGAAGTCCCAAAATGTGAAAATTAACTTAAGGCTAATTTTGTTAGGTTCAGATCACTGTTTACAATTTATCCATAAGACTATAACCACAGTAAAAAACAAATAATCAAACAAACAAAAATAACCCCAAACCCAACAAACAGTACGAGGTCTAAATTTGCATGTACTTATCTTGGGCCACTTGTACATTTACTGCAACTACTCTTACTTTCCAAGTGGGATGCCAGTACAGGCAACCTACACATAATGCTACTACAGCAATGAAGATTTCACAGCTTTTTTCAAGCTTTTGTCAATCTCCAAACAGAAGCATATGATTCCAGTTACTCATCATTTTATAAAGCTGCAGGCTACAAAATAGTGCTTATAACAGCCATACAAATTCCTTTCAGCTCATYCTATTTGAAGCACAAATTATACAAAACACCACTAGTAAATGATGTCGACCTTCACAACTAGAAGTATCCAGCCATTAGACTGAAACAAGAAATTCCACTTTTTCCACTAAGCTTATCATAGAGTCTGAATTTCCAGATACAGAACTGTACACCCTCTGAATGAAGTTTCCTCTTAACCCTCCAACTAGCATGAAGGGTCACTCTTGTGCTCAAGAATGGAATCTAGTGCTTCCGAATGGCATTAGGCAATAATTACAGATCTTCAAGCTTCCAAAACCCAAGAGTACTGAAGAAAAGCAATTTAGAGTGTTTGGAAAGGGATATAGGTGGAAACACTTTTTATACAGATGGTATTTGTAGCAAACTGCTGTGCTGTTAAGTCAGGAAAGACATTACTTCAACTAGGAGTCCAAAACAAAGTCTGATGACTTTAAAACCTCATGTATAATTTGTTAATTTAAAACTTTACTTCCAGTTTTAAGGATGCTTACTGACAATATACTTACTTTAAATATACTTTCTGACAATTACCACAGAAAGAGGAGAATTAAGACTACAATAGCATTCTTTATAAGAAAGTCAAATTGATATTTATGTCATGAATCAGACTACCTATCTGTAAAGCCACAGAAAACTTGATAAAAAATAGTTAATAAAAAGTTTTAAAGCATTTATGGTTATTTTTTTCTAAAAAGACGGTACATGAGTGAAACTGATTACTCCAGTWTTTTAGTGCTGTTGATCTGAACCACAGTAATGATCTATTGGACATTGTCGGGGGGGTGGGGGGAAGAGGAGGGGGAGAATTATTGCAAGAGCTATGAAATATTGTCAGCATTTACAGAGTAAATAGTAAGAGCATTTTATCATTCAGTTCCAAAATCAACTAAGTTCCATTCCCACCAAAAGCAATTAAGTACGATTTTGTTACTTGAGAACAAGATCTCAGTATCAGGTTTTACTATAAGCAGGGAAAAGGTGCAATCTTGATAATACAAGAAATTATGATGACCACAGATGGATTTTGTAAACCTAATAACATAAAAGACGAAACCAGTTACATATTTTGTTTCTTTCTCATTCTAGTGTACATTCTAATGTTCAAAAAGCAATTAAAAGGGATGGAAAAAGCAAACAATAGAAATGTTCCATCTAACTTATATCCTACAGAAATGTGTGAATATGCTGCATATTTAGAAGTCACAGTGCCATAAGCATATACAAATTAAATACACTACTTTTATTTTTGCATTCATATTTGTGTAATGATAAAATGAAGCTCTACCAACATATCATTTTCTGATTATTTCATTCCAAAACATGAATGGCTATCCTCCATATTTCTAGTCAGCTTCAGTAATGAAATTTGGTGTCAAACTCAGTAATAACAAATAGCTTTAGGGGCTAGTTTGATCCTTGTTTGCCTGTGGAAGACTGAAGTTTTCTTTTTAAGAAGATTTTACAGTTTAAAGAGACTTTTAATTCTATAGGCTATAATATGTAATGAAAAAACCCTAAAAATCTGTTTTGATTTCAAATCAAGTAACATCACATACAATTCTAGCTCAACAGATTTCACTCCTCAGGATAAGAACTCATCTCAAAAGGTCATTTCCTTCAGAAGATGTAAGCATTAAGAAAGGATTGTACAAGTAACATTCACTTGCAAATGAAGACCCTGACACTGCCACTCTTATTGCCAGTGATTAACATGCAACTTTGAGATGGAGCAAACAGCTCCCTTTTTTATGCAACAGGAACCTAGGATGCCAGCAAAATAGGTTCAGTTCCCTTTTCTGCCACCAGATCCCAGCTTTGTATTTTCCACCACACAAATGTTTTGTAGGCACAAGCCAACCAGATGTACTAGAACTAAAAACAAATTACATTAGTTAATTTAGAAGTAGCTTAAACTGATATGGAGTAATAAAGCATATTTCCCAATTCCTATACTATTATTATTTCATTATTTTGCATTCATATGGAGATTGATGTAAAAGTTCTAACCTACGTAAGG
Organism: Apteryx rowi; assembly: GCF_003343035.1. Taxonomy (NCBI): domain Eukaryota; kingdom Metazoa; phylum Chordata; class Aves; order Apterygiformes; family Apterygidae; genus Apteryx; species Apteryx rowi. Next base: position 2,054,969 of record NW_020447353.1, read on the forward strand.
AACCAGTTAAAGGAAAGACATTAGTGAAGCTTCCTATAATGAACTCTTGAAACAATTTTAATTAAAATAACCATATTAATGGCAAGGTAAGGAAATGCCTAAAAGTGCACTGATCTCAGAAAAAGAGGTACTTTCAATACCCATGAAGAACAGAATGTCATACAAGACAATCTGAATGAACTTGAGCACGCAAGTGATAAAAGAAGCAGAGTAATTCAAAAGCCAATATTTGAATCTAGTTGTGCTTTACAAGAGCATTATTACCAAATTCTTGTACATGTTCAGGCAATGCTATGCACTGTCTTTTTCCTTGGCATTTTACATGGTGTCAAGAAGTTGATGAGCAAGCCACGAGAAACTGAACATTACTTGGAGCTCCTTTTAAATGCAGCTTCTTACACAATTATTAAAAAGGGTATTAAAAGTCATTAAAACTGAAAGAGAAAATAACACAAGGTAGTATCCAGAATCATAACGGGATCTCACAACACACTCATTTGGTATGCGGTCAGAATGTGGACATCGTATCCCAACTTAAGAAAGAAGAAAATAGTCAAAAAGGCATTACCAACTCAGAGGCAATAGGAGTCAATGTTTCAATTAAAAACATCAAGCTGAAGGCAGAGTTCTTCCTTTGCACCAAAAGTTGAGAGAGAAGTAATAAGGAATGGAATTTTAAATTAAAAGAATATCATCAGCTATAGTTTGAATGGATGTGGCTGAGACTAGAAAAGGCTATGAAGAATAGCCTGCAATTTTTAAGGAACATTCCTTTCTCTCTGTAGAAGACCCGTCTGATTATACCACTGCTTTTTATTCTACTCTTGCAGCTGTAGTCTTCTCTTACTAATTAACATATTGTGCCCATCCTCATTTGTAATGTGTCCTCCATAACAAAAATGCAGTGAGAAAAGAACAATTATTTTCAGTTTGTTGGGGGTTTTGGGTTTTGTTTTAAATCACTGTGGTATTTATCTCTCTCTCTCTTTTTTTTTTTTTTTTAAGATCATGTTTCTCAACAAAGATTAGGGCAATGACCTATGAGCTCTGAAACAGATGGTTCTTTGAAGACATAACAGGCTACTTAGCACAACCAACAAAGCAATGTCATCAACAAGATTAAAAAAACCCAAATTACCTAAAGCACTCCACACAGGTCACAAAGGAGAACAAACAGAAAACCATCAAAAAGATCAAAAATGTTGGTATGATCATTACTATAATTAGAGCTTTATGAAGTAAGCAGTATTTAAAAGCAAATACAGCTGCCAGAAAAGATGACAGGTTCAAAAATACATGCATAAATATTAGCAATAGCTCTACTGAATGATTAAAATATCCCAAATGGGAAAAATCTCTACTTTTCATATATTCAAGCAGTCTATGCTTACCACTAAGCAGGGATATCATTTAGTCAGAAAAATGTGAAGAACAATTCAGAAATAAGAGCATTTCAGAGTAGATATACCACAAGCAAGAACCCTCTATTTACTTTTACTAAGCTGCGGTGGTCAAAGGATCAATGCAGTTTTTCAGTCTGTGAGGAGAGTAAAGAACTTACCACCTGTTTTGTTTATCACAGACACAACTGGAACACTGGAGAAAGCAGAGATTGATGCAATTAGAGACAGATGCTGATAACCAGATCAAAAGAAGAGTTATGAAAATAATGAAAGACCGGGGGGGGGGGGGCACGAAAGAACCGCAGAAACAGAAGACGACTTCGAGAGGTCAGTCCATTCAGTTTATTAAAATAAAGTTTAAGTGGCTTCTGCTAAATGCCTGAGTGTGAAATCAAACTTTGATAACTACCTCTTGAGTATAGCAGACAAAAAGTCCAGTAGCTGTAATTTCCAACTAGATAAATTCACATTAGCAAAAAGATATTTTAAAAAATAAACAGTGAAAAATTAGCCACTAAAACAATCAATGATTACACTAGACTCAGAGTCACACTTAAATCCCCCAGAATTAAAGAGTATTTCCTACAGATATGCTGTAGTTCAAAAAATTGTAAGTTTTAGGAAGCAGCCTGATCTGTCTCATTACATTAATAGTGTTCCTTTGTGCTCTGTGATTTTTAAATTCCCACCACAGGTATATCTCTGCTCACACAGTTCTTCCACAGTTTCCACCACCCAATGTCACCTTTTCTCTTAACTCTTAAGGTTGGGGAAAGGATTCTCTTCTGCCAGGTAGTAACTGATTTCTACTGACTGCAATAAACATGGGAGAAAAGAACCTGAGTTCTTACGTGAAATCACATGTGCACCAAACCTACACATTAGTCCTCCTTTGTATGAGGAACGTTAGTCGCCCTCTCGCCAGCGCCAGTGGGTTCCATTTCTCCAGTTCAGACGTTCTCTCAACTCCTCTGCCTGCTTTGCATTGCTCATTCATCCACCTTTCCATTCAGTCACTGCTCTCTCAACTCACCATAAATCTTCTCTCCTCAAAGTTAATTATCCTTCAGTTTTTGCTGCTACCACTTTCCTCTCAGATGTTGATTTACCAGCAATGCAGAAGGAGCTATGATGAAATAGCAGCTACAGCATCCCCACACAACATAGAAATACAACCTATTTCTGTATGTGACTGTAAGAAAGATTCTGTAATAAATCAGACCTACAGATGGCCCTCTCTTCTTTCCCAATCTTGAATTTTTTTTCAATCTATGCTTCATACTATAATAATTGTGACATTACACATAAATGGGAGCTTCAAATGCTAAAACATGAGCTAATAATAATAATAATAATAATAATGCAAGTGGAAAGGGGTAGGTGAAGAAGAGGGCCCATTCAGTCAGAGCCCAGCATGTTCCTGTTCTTTGCAGCTTCTCATTTTTGGTGAGGAGAAAGTGAGCATTAAAACCCTGTGCCTCAATTCCCTTTCATACAATTAAGCATTCTGTTTCCAGGTTCTCCGTCACATCAACTGATATTCAAGCAGAAGGCAGCTTCCTGTTGTTTTGGGTGGCAGAATCTAGACTGTTACCTGCCTCTTCTTATTACTACTGATACACTGAAGCTATTCTGATGATGTCAGCTTCCCGAATTCCCTCATGGTTAAAAAAGCAATGGTACCCTAGAAGCTTAGCTAACGTAACCTACGTTGCTTTAACACACCAGAATACCTGCCCTAAGCTACCTACTTAGCCTGCTTCCCATTATCCCTCATTATTTCAGACTTTTCTCAATTGTTTCTTTACTCTCCCTGACCAAAAGGAGCTTCATGGTAATCACCATGTGTTTTGCAGTCCTCCATCTATACTGAATACCAATACGGAATTACGGAATTGTATATCTGTTACAGAAACGTGAAACTAGTATACTAACAGTTCCTGGCCATAAAACTGTGATGGGAGGAAAGCAATAAAATAGAGAAGTGAAGATAAAAGAGTAGATGCAAGAGGTGATCATATGACTAGCATTGATTCAAAACAATAAAATTTTGTAGCTCAAAGCTAGAGGAAAGAGACCTCTGAGAAATAAGAGTCTTCAGGAACTACAACAATATATTTTCATTGTCTACTTCCACCTGAAAATTACTAATTGGATTCCAAGGCAAGACAAGCTGGCTAAACAGTTGTTTCATTCCCAAACTCAGTGAAGGGTATACACAAAATCAGCTGACTGGACCACTGACTTCAGACATTTCTGGAGTTTGTTTTATGACTCTGGGTTCTGGCCAAAACGCTGGCAGATTTCTGCCGCAAAGTTCTTCCTGGACACTAGCACAACACCCTTGCCATCAATAGCTCCCCCTTTTACTCCTACTCATTGTAAGAGACTAGAGAAGCAGTATTAGAATCCCAAATAGAAACAAATCAAACAAGCTTCAAAACACATATGCAGTGGAGTCTAGCCATCCTCTCCCTCCATCAAGTCATCAGGAGTAAGTGAGAAATATTCTTGAAATGCCTGAGGTACATAAACAGGAAGAGTTTCAAGTGGCTGCTACCAGCGGCCATACATGAAATGAAGCCAGTATTTCTTTCTCATTAGAGCAGAGTCATCCCCTGGCTATCTCAGTCCAGGATCAAGTTATACAACTAAGACCTCAGCATAAGTGTCAGTCTTTCCAGATAGGCATGAAACTGTCAGTAGGTTTATATGATATGACAGATCAATACGTGATAAATGGGACAACAGTTCTGCTGAATAGGCTTTTGAGGCAGCTGTAGATACTAGTGATTAAGGGCAGTGACTGACCAAAGTATAAATTTGGAGGTGACAAAGCTGTTGTCATTTTCCCAGGGTTTCAAGGAAGAGCAAAAAATTTTTTAACCAAACAAATTCTAGTATAGAAACAAGTTAAACAGGTTCTAATAAATTTATTCTAATATTCTGGGAACACTAAAACAGAATCAAAGATGGAACAAATGACAACTCATTGAACAGGATGAATAAGCAACTTTGGAAAATAAGCACAATCCAGCATAAAGAAGATAAAGACAAAAGAAAAATAATGGTTGGCCTTCCTCTTAATCATCTATTTTTTATTTCTGGCAAAGCTAGTGAAGACAACATCTCAAGACCTTGCAGTAAGGAAACATCTAAGAAATCTCTAATGCTCTTTTTTGCCTGGTAGTAAAAATACTAAACAAAGCACAGATAAAAAAAAGTTAAAAATATCTTTACATGCAGCCCTCACCGGGCAAAAAAACCCCTGCAGATCTGGTAGTATGTGCTAGGGCCATGAAGGCATGTTCTTTCAGTAACAGGCTTTGAACCAGATGGAAATTATGACAGAGTTTATCATTTATATTATTATACTGCCTAGAAACCATATGCACTGGCCCAGAACTCTTCTCTGCAGAATGTTCTATTCAGAATGCAAAAGTCTTGGGGTTAAACAGAAGCCTGGAGCACAACGAATTTTTAGGATTAGCACGAGTAAAATAAATAAATAAGAATAACTTGTTCTCTGCTGATCGAGAAAATAGTATTCGGGGTTCCATAAAAATCTCTCTTTCACAGAGCTACCTTCTCTAACTTACTTTTAAAAACAAATAAAAATCTTTTCTATAATAACTGCCATAGAAAGAAGAGATAGACAGAGGAAGATAGGTTGTAGACTAACACATTTATAAACTTAACAACCCCCCCAAATTCAAAACATGTAATAATTGCAGAGAATTTCTCCTTAGCACTATAGTCAATTGCATTTTACTTGAAGCCTGAAATTCTTCAAATATATCTGCTTACCTTTGTGACAGCTTTTGAAGAAAAGGTAATTTCATCCAGAAAAGTGATAACATCACCTGGATCAAGTCTATCAAAGTACTTTGAACATACATCATACGCATGTAGCCATTCAGCTATGGTTTCTGGTATTTTTTTAAGGAGATGGTGATCACCATTCCAGAAAAGTTTTGGTAACCAGACAGCATAAACAGAGCTTGGTGACAGCATACTGTCATCTTTTTTAGGAATTTTGGGAGCCAGTTTGGAAATAGATAAGATATTTTGACTTGTAAGGATGGGCTCCAGTATTCCTAGAGGGTTCTCATTTTCATCTATTAGCTTTTTGTAACTGAGACCTATGGACAGAAGGAGAAAGAACAAATAAAATAAAAGTTATTAGTTAAATACATTCATAGTCTCTTTACATTTCTGCGTAAAACAATCAGTACTAAAACAATATCTGCAAAACTAAAAAACATCTCATTCCACTTCTTTTTAGGGTGATGCATACTGACAGACTGTGGATGAAGACAGGGTTGTACATGTAGATAACAGAGGGATTTTATGCTGTCCTGATGCATATGAAATCTCGCAAGCTGTGGAACATATTTTACCTTTACCCTATTAATACACAGCCAAAGAAACAGATTCACAAAAGGACAAGAGCATATATGCATGCATGCTATTACTTTTTAATATAAAACTGATAAAACCTCGTGCACTCACTCACCTATTTGGATAAGTCTTCATTAATTAAAAACATGTATTCTGATCATACAACAACTATAACTTACTAAAATGCAAGAAACTAATCACAAATAAATTAAGTAAGGTCAATGAGAGACAGGACGTAGTTTCATTTACATGGATATCTATAGAATAAGAGAGTCATGTCACTTAGGTTTCTAAAGGGAAAGGACTCTTGAAAATTAGTCAATTCATTATAATAAGCACCTTATATAAGCAAATATAAAGTCTTAAATGCCTGCTTATCGACTAAAAGGAATAGCACTTAACCTTTTCAAAACACAACAACATATTTTTTTCCTGAGACTTCAGCATAATACTTCTAGCAACAACACTGCTTTATTCTCTTTGCAGTTGTCTGTAAGACAACTGACATCTTTTGCCAAATATCTTCATTCATATACTTAAGGGCTATAGCCATAGCCTAACATCCATAAACTGCGCTGCACTTTGAAGGAATATTAATTAAGGGTGCACCATGCAAAAGATTTATTTTTTGACAGTAGAGTGTTCAGGGCTTTGTTGCTGAGCAATATTTAAAAGTATCTTTGAAGACAAAAAGTAACTTCTTGATAGTTTTTCTTCTTTAATAATCACCATAGAACTTTAATGTTTTAACACACAAATGAGAATATTACCATGAAATGAAGAGCTATTCCTATTTTATGCATGGGCAATTGAGGCAAAAATAGCAGGTCAAGATTATCCTCTCATTCTGGATATTTAATCTGACAGAACCTGTACCTAGCTTCAGCAAGTGCTATACACCATACAGAATTTTATGTATTCAAAATATACCGACTTTAGTGGAAGGTGGAAGTGCTTTGCACTGATGCATGTCAGGTTTCCAAAAAATGACCATTTCCAAGAAATCGACTGTTTTTTTTGTTCCTGCAATACCTGATTTCATATGCACAATTTTTCTAAATTCTGCAATAAGCAAAGCTAGTGTCTGGATACACAGCAGGTTTCTGTACTGAGCAGCTAATTCATGCTCACATCATGTTTTCCAATGCAGTACAGATTTTTCTTAACTTCATTCTGAAACTGGATGAAGACTTATTCAGCTAGATTTCAAGATAGTACTACTATCTGACAGTAATAAGCAAACTGGAAATGGTGTTTAAAGTTTCAGAATACTTTCCAGCAGCTCACACTATCAGACAAAGCATGTAGTGTTTGTGATACATTGCATAATTAAGACTTTTGAAAAGTAAACTAAAATACAGAAAACACTTATGATAGCTAATGTACAACTTGCTATTTTAAAAATTATGCTCTAGGATGTTTGTGGTTTTTCTTTAAGGATTCATTTTTGTCCCTGTCAATAATTTTAACCTGCATCACTACCAGAAATACTTTTTAAAAATATTCTTTTTTGCTTGCTGTGATAGATTAACGTAATTTTCCAATAATAGAGAGAAAAGGAACTTATTCCTATAAAACATGACTAACCTACTGAATTACCAGCATTCACCTGATATGCTTAAAGAAAAAAGAAAAAAAACCTGGCATGTGTAAACAAGGAAAGTATAACCAAGTTAAGACATAACTGAAGAATTTTAATAAACAAATACAGCTATAAAGACAAAATAATAATAAAAAAAACTAGTAACTGTCCTACCTGGTGCAACTGCTTTGAATTTTTTCAGGAGCCAGATGTGAGTTTCAGGTTTAACAGCATGCTTCACAAACTCTGAACAACCACAGTTTTCAAGGAGTGTAAAATAATAAAGCAGCCGCTGGTGATCTCTACCTTCTATACTTGGAAAAACATACTTAACCATGTGCTCATATAAGGCTTCAGGATCAGTTTTCAAAGTCTCAAAGAGACCAAGACTTTGTGCTCGCTCTTCTATTTCTACTGTAGATAACCTATGTTTAAGAAAGAACACTGATTTTAAAGGCTTGGACATGCCATGAAATATAAAAGTTTATCAGCATACTTGGGAGACAGGACAATACTTTTTCTTTGCTTAAGCAATACAGCTCAACTGTATAAGTAATTTTTGCAGTAAACATTCATTCACAAATATTTAGATAGTTGTTTTTCTCCACAGACCTAAGTTAAGGAACTCTTGTACTTTGTGATCTTGCAATAGAGAATAAAAAGCTAAGCATACTTATCAGTACATAATTTTTCCTTGCAGAGAATAATAAGTTACTTGTGTTTATAGTCCAATTATAGTAATTAACTCAGATAAAAAGCTTCACTAAAGTTTCATATTTCAGTTACAGGAGCTATTTCTATAATACTTATATGACAGCTACTTTACAGTTTTGTGCAAAAAATGGCAATCCAATTGAACTTGAACATGGGAATTCCCAACACGGAGCACGCTTTCTGTTATTTTGGAAATATTTTATAAAATAGTCTTTGAATTGATTGGAAAAAATGTAATTATTACATAAGTTTAGCTTCTTCCATTACCTTTTTTGTCATAATATGAAAAAATATATACATGAATGTAAGTAGAGGCTGACTGCCTTCTACTCACAGAATCACAGAATGGTTGAGGTCGCCATCAGTTATCGGTCTTCAAACAGGGTCCCATGGTCGTAGAAACCAAAACCCTGTTGCCAACACCAGCGGCGCAACCAGTCGTTAACATGGAAAGTCCGTCTCCTCCTCCTCTCATCCATCCCCCTCACTGGCAGGATTGAGGAGAAGATGACCTGGGCTCCCAGACCCTTGACCACCATCCCCAGAGCTCTGAAATCCTGCTTGATGGTCTCCAGTTTGCCCTTGGTGTCATTGGCGCCCACATGGAAGAGCAGCAGCGGGTAATAGTCCGAAGCATGGACAAGCCTTGGCAGTCTTTCCGTGACGTCTCGCACGCAAGCCCCTGGCAGGCCACAAACCTCTCTAGACAAGAGGTCAGGTCGGCAGATAGATGCCTCCCTCCCCTGCAGCAGGGAGTCCCCCACAACAATCACCCACTGCTTCTTCCGGGCGTTCCGGCAAGGCACAGGGTCTGTTGTCCCAGGTACTTCCCTTGCAGCCATGTCCATCTCCTCCTCATCCTGGAGGGCACTAAACCTGTTCTGCAGCTGCAAGTCTTCAGGAGGAGTAGGAGCCTTTCTCCTCCCATGAGCAGTGACCACTTTCCAGCCTTCTTCTACGGTGTTATGATGTACCGTTTCACACGGCACAGAGCCCTCCGGCAACTCCACTGCTGCGGGGGGTTGGGACTCCCGAAGCTGYACAGTCTCCAAGAGCACCCTGTCTATCTCCTGCTCTGCTTCTCAGATGCTGCGCAGCCTGCTGACCTCCTCCCGTAACTCCCTTACCTGACGACACAACTCRCCAACAGCAGCACASCTCCTGCAGGAGAGCTGGCTGCCAGCCCAGGCCTCCCGGAGAGGCCCCAAGCKCTCCTGGCAGCCTGAGACCTGTAGGGCTGCAYCTACTGTCAGAGGGTCGGTCTGGGTCGCAGCCTCTGACACAGCAACTCCAACAGCCACTGGGGAACGCGCTGTGCGGCGTGTCACGACCATACTTGAGGAAGCGTACACCACAGGGAACAGAAACGAAGGTACCTTCGTGCACCCTGCTGCGCAAACTGCTGCGTCTGTTCGCTGCCTCTGTTAGCTGCGCTCACTGGTTTTGTGAAAAGATACCACCTAAGGTGGCACACGATCTGGGGAGAGTCAAGTTGATAACCATCCCTAGGTGAGTCTTTCCTGACTTATTTCTGCATATCTTAGATAAAATTTTCAGTCGGGAAATGTATAAACTACAGATGAGAGTTCCTTGGTGCACACCCACTTTTATCCCAGCTGAGGGAAAAAGCAGGAGAGATTCTGTTCAGCTGGCTTTTATGAAGTCAGCTGGATGTGTCTGAATTCATGCTGCGTTCGTTGTGAAAGGCTCAAGAAAAAGTCTTCCTGATGTAGTGAGACTGGCTGAGGCCAACACAGGATTCGCTGACATTTTCATAAGTTTTCATGGACGAAAATTTGAAAGACTTGATAAAGCCATCAAATTTGACATGCTAAGTATGAATAATAGTGCCAAAAAGATACTGGTGGGCAAGGGGCAATTTTCACTGCTCATATCTCTTGTAGTAACTTAGGCTACATCAGAGCAAGCGCAGGTGCTCATCTGCTACAAAAACCAGGATGTGATAGATTGGGAGAACTTCTAATTGGACMACAGGATTTTCTAGCATCTCTCAACCGCAAGTTAAAAGAAGGTTTCCTATACATACGTACTGGACATACGCCTACTTTTACAAACAACAGATCTTCTGAAGACAACACTGAAAAGCTGCATCTCAAACAYATAGGTTTAGGTCACTGAGGCTGGTGTGTTGTCAACTTGGGAAGCTCACAAGGATTTGGATGAAAATACTGATAATATCCTTGTATGAGAAAGAAGGCTGAGAATCCCACAGTTCTGTCATTCACTATATACCCACAGTACATATAATCACTAAAAATTGAAACTTAGGAAAATAGCATAATGGGATTGAGAAACTCTAGTAATATACTTATTTCCTTTGCTATTATGTAGAAGAGATGGTAATAAACAGCAAAAGTCTGATCCTACTCCCATTGAAGAATGAAAGAACGAACTTTGTGAAGAGGATCAAGCTTTAAAAAACAAAACAAAACAAAAAAACTTGTTTTATACAAGTGCCATTATCCCCAGCTATAATTTATAGCTAAATAATTATAAATCATGTAACCTAAATCTAGCCCTTGCATCATTTCAATTAGCATGACATACATTTATGCATCTTCTGAAAAAGTGTTTTCTAAATTTTAGTTTCTGAATACTTATAAAGTTGCATGTGTTTGGCATTACCATTAGCTTTTGTTACCAAGAACTTTATATCACTTTATATCACCTTCCTGACGCTTTTCATTAATTTTCAAATCTGATCCTGTATCAGTGATATATGCACAAAGGAGAGTAAACAATGGACCCACTCATGAACTCCTGCTGGATTTACTTCTCCTTCTCTCAGAACACTCTCAGAACTGGGTCTTGAACTCTCCCTGAATATTGTCCTGCTCTCTAAAAGTATGTGAAGCATCAGGCACTATCCTGTCACTACATATTTTAACATAAAAAATAAAAATCCAAACACTACATTACATTTCAAGGGACTGTAAAAAATAAATAAATTAATTAATAGATAAAAATAAGAGATGTGTTTCTGTTTGGAAGAAAGCACTAAGCATTCAAAGCCATGGAAACCCGAACACTGCAAGAAAGTCCCAGGATACTTATAAGAACAAGATGCACAGGGACACTTGTAGGACTTCTATTCCTGCCTGTAACAGTGATTTTATGGCTGGCTACAACAGCATCACATTAAAAAGAGGAAAAAAAACCCAACAACCTATTGCAACACATGAAATATGAAAACAGAAACCAAATTCTGTACCCAATATACTGCTGTTTTCTCTTGGACTAGGATATATAAACATGTAACAGAACTATTAATTAATTTAAAGGAGAGAGAGAACTTACCCACTGTCAGTGAATAAAAATTCTAGATGGGTCATATAAACTTCCCAAAGTGGAACATTATATCGTTGAGCCAGAGAAACAGCAATCTTGTAGACATTTTCTTCAAGAGTTCTTTCAAAGAAAAGCCATGAATTAAAATGAGAAAAAGTTACAGTAAGCCCCTTAGACACAACATGAAAATAAATATTTACATTAGAAAAGTCATGATTTCTTATGAATCTTTCTCCCCCATAAGTCAAGAAGTTAGATTTAATTCTCTAGTTTTATTCATAGTTAAATAAAAATACATTAAAGAATATCTTCTTGCATTAGTTTATACTTAGTATTACATTTGAAAAAAACCACACAAATCAAAATACAACAGAGATTTCCAAAGACAAGCATCTGATCCACACACAACCTATTCTCAATGAGAGTCAGGACCTGCTTACAGTTACATCCTAATAGATCTGTCAAGAACTCTTTTTATTGCTTTTTTCTTTAATTTATTTCATGTGAACAGTGCTGACCACATTGCATTAAGTTTCTTGGTTAAAAGTCGTGTGGGACTAAGAAAAAAGCCATACTTATCATAAACCATTACAAAAAACAATTTTAGCTGTCAGTAAACTAGTTTACAAAATATTAACACCACTATTCTATAAACTCAAGTTAAAAAGAGTTTTATCATATTATATTTAACATCTTCCTTAGATTCTTCACATTCTTTCTGCAACATTATGGAAAAGATGACTTTGCAGAGCAACAATAGCTTGTAGTACTACATTATCTATACCATCATCATAGACCATGTATGGCAACAAAAGAAGGAAGAAAAAGGTACTGTGCCAGCACATTTTTATATACTTCTTGTACGTTCTTGTGCCCGGAATGGTGCAAAAAAAAAAAAAAAAGAGGAACAATTTTTGTGGATGGTTCTTGCCCCTTGTTCTCCCCCCCCCCCAAAAAAAAAAAGAAAAAAAAGAGAGTATCTGAAAACATGCTTGTGCAATAGCACTCAGTGGGGTTTTTGATGGCTATCTCCAAGCTCACAGAAATCTGGTAACTTGGGCTCATCGTTGTTCTATACTGTTCGCTTAAACCTGTGTTATATTACACGTGTGCACTCACAAATGTCTTCTATAAAATTTCCTGTTGACATCAACCAGGTACAAAGCATTAGAACCAACACCAGATGCAATCATGATAAAGAGAAACGAGATCCACTTTTCTAGTCACCCATCTTCAAAAGATGATTAAAAAAAGAAAAGAAAAATCCAACTGGGAAAAAAGAAATAATGATTTATGAGAAGAAACTGAAAGGCACTTGGCTTATTTAGAGTAGGAAAATATAATGGAAGGTTACTGCTGTTCGTCCAGTTCTGCAGCAGCAGAACACCAGGGAGAAGAGTCTACCTCTACATTGCCAATAGAACAGAGCTGTATACCAAAAGCACACACACACTGGTTCAGAAGCTAATGTCAATATTAASGGCTGAAACACACTGGGAGTGGTTTTATAAAGAAGCTTCTGATCTATTTTCTGGAAAGGGATCTATCTCATATCCACCAAGATCATTCCGAGAACCTAATAAGCCCAAGGTAAATTATGACAATTCAGATCACTTCATAACTGCAATTTTTTTCTAAATCAGTTCACTCATGTTAACACAGGCATAAAAATTTAAAACAAGTATTTATGATAAGACTTAAGACTAGGACAAAACAGGTATTAATTAACTACAGCCAACTTCTGATTTCAAGTCAAAATAATTTCTAACCATCAAAGTGGTAGTTTCAGAACAACATTTTAACAGAAGCAGCAAAGGACTGGAGACCCAGAAGTAGGTAAAAAGAAAAAAAAAAGGCTTTCAAGTTATAAAAAGTAAAAATTCATTTAAAAAGCCTATATGCCATGGTTGACCTGAAGTGACATAGGACCTGAGTTGATTACACAGGAATTCCCATTCAGTCTTACTCTATTTTCCTTTATGTCCTTCCCAGATATGTTCCATCTTTATTTTGCCCAAATAAGTCATAAACTGCTTGAAAACTAACCTTGACTAAGTCTGCGAGGCACCTAGATCTTTAAATGTTTGATAAATAATGCATAATAAGCTCTCATGAGACTACAACAAAATATGGAAGATAAAGCTGACATTATTTTGTTAAGTAGTTTAGCAAATTGCTTATTAAATTCTGGTAAAAAGCTTCTTTGTAAATAAGATACCATCTCCAGGTGTTATTGTTCCTGCAAAAAGCACTTAGTAAAAGATCCAAAACATAAGGCACTTAATAATAATTCAAAAATAAGCAAGAAAAAATATGCTACATAATCATATTAAATTTGCATATTGTTTTCATTAGAAAATGCAGATTAGGAGTCAACTGAGAAGATTAAAGCAAGAAAGTTGTGAGCTGAACAAGTAATTAATTGAATCTTTGCAGCTGCCTTATATGGAACTACTACTCTCAAATACGTGCTGTGAAACTTAGTTTTTGCTCTTTCATACTGTGTTTCAATCTCTGTAGGAAATTTTCTCTTTGCATTTATTTTGTTTATAAGAAAAAAACAATATCTACAGCAAGTAAACAGGCTGCATCCAAAATAAATATTTGCAATAGCAGGAGGATTTTTGCATTGAACATACTGCAGACAGTCATCAACATGTGTCATTCAGCTAGTGACATATGACTGATACGCTATGTGCTCAATGAATAAAAAGATAAAACAGAACTCCACTGGAAAAATTAAAAGATGCCTGTAAGCTATTTTAATGAACGTGGTACCAAAACCTATGATCAACTATATAGGCAGGACTTTCATTGCTTTTATAAATACAAAGCAACAACGTTCAAAACATGAGGTTACAATACTATTTCTTATTCAGCATTCTGTATCAATGTTCTTTTCTAAACATTGTCTATTGAAATTGTAGCCATAAGCAACTACATGGATGAAAACTTGTAAATATTTACCTATTCTCTTCAAAAACTTCATGCATAAGACAGTCAAAAAATTAATTTTAAAATACAATATAATAAGCCTTGCATTCATTGCACAGGCTCTTCCTTTACCCAGTCTTTTAGCAGCTAATCAACTGTGATCATCTTCAAATTACAGAGTTAAAATATGTTCATAACATATGCTCAGTTTTTAGCATCTGTATTCAGATATTAACAAAAGGCATTTTAAAAATGAAAAGACATTACTGGCCTACAGAATTCCTGTTTTCTACTCTCGATAACCTAAAAATGAGAAAAAAAGCATTCTAAAGTTTAGAACAACACGGGGAAGCTTCAATGAATGCTTCAGTGATTCTGGATAATTACAGCCAAAAAAAATTGTAATCTAGAGCAGCTTTAACTAAATTACTAAAAGTAAGTACAGTTAATTTATCATTTAAATTCAGTACTGAAGGGTTGGGTTTTTTTGCTATAGTTAATACATAAGCTTTGATGCTTGGGCCTATCTTAATAGATTGCAAGGGGAGAATTACCCAAGGAGAGGAAGAGATCAGATCTCTACCTATGCTCTCATTTCATTCATCTCTGACAAACTTTAATATTAGCAATTAATGAACAGGAAGTAAGTCTTCCATTACATTTTACCAATCCATTTGTTTGAGCAACATTTCACTTGCCTGGAGTAGTTGAATAAAGACATCCCCATTCATAACAACATCCCACCATAAATAGTCAAAACAGCTGGTAACTTACCAACCCTTCTAAAGCTCAGCACTACTGAAAATTTACTTTCCTGCTTTAAGGCTTAAAGTAGCTTCATTTAAAAGTATAAAGTATAACCGGAATAGACATTACTTACTCTGCCAATCCTAGTATAGTTTCTCTCTTGTACTGGCCATCTGCTGTAAACCTCTGCACGTCCACCCCTTTGCCAAGCCCTTGAAGGACCTGAGCTTGAGTAAAATCCAGCAGCCGCTCATTGTAGTAATGCAACTGATTTATCAGAGTTGCTATTTCTTCAGGCCAATCTGCATAGCCATACTGAGTAACATGCTTTGTGACCATCTTAATCAGCTCTTTTGGATCGGCCTGTGAAATTAATTGAAAACACATTAAAAACAAATGTTAATTTCTGTAACAAATTTACCACTCTAATTCATCTGATGCCCAGAATTGAAATATTTCTTTATTTTTTGATAAATTGCAAGTACAATGGAATCCAAAATTTTATGTAAGGGGTAGTCTCTACAACTCTCTACAAATTTGTCCCTTTGGAATGTTTCAGTCATTCTATATGCTGCAAAACTCACGCAAATTTACTTCACTAATAATAACTTCACTGTGATTGAACTTGGTTTAAAAAAACTTAATTTTATTAACATTGAACAAGGTAGCCAATTTTTAAGACACTTCGATAGCAAAAAAGCTTTGCAAATCTCTCATTTATAAACACTAATAATCTGTCAATTATAAACACTACAAATAAGTTTATTTGAAAACAAAAAGAACCCCAGAAAATCTACCTCAAGAGCAAGAATGGAACCAATATTACAAACGGTTAAATAATTTTCTTCAATTACTGATTTTCTGATATGGTTTTATTTTATAGAATAAATAAAAGGAATAGCTTAGTGTTTTAAGCACTCAAGCACTGACTACTTGTAAACAGCAGGAAGTGTTGCAACATTTGAAAATTAAACACAAAGGGCTATGAATTAATGGTCTATGCCTGTTCATTTTGTACATTGACAACTGAGACTCCCAAATAATCTAATATTGACCATCTATGGATTAGAACAACTTCTGTTCACAGAATAAGTGTTATTTGTGACGGAAGTTTTCTACTATATAAATCATACATTAAATGAATACTTAATCAACCACTAACTTCTGCAGTCAAAAACCCACATACCAAAGCAACACTTCAGAATAGGAAATGAATACAGTGCAAGCATTTTGAATGGAAAAGGAACCCRTATGCAGTAGCGAGTTTGCAATTATCTCAGAATCGGGACAATAAGTATGTCGAGACATCTGCGCTTGGTGGTGGTGGTGAAGTCCTTGTGATTTATAATGAATGACTCAACACTCGATACCTTGATTTCTCTCCTCCATGAAAAATGAGGCCACCAGCAGTGTAATGCCCCCAAGGTAACACTGTGACTTCTGCGCGGCACCCACTGAGGAAGGACTGCCACCTACAGCATTGCCAGTACATTTTGCTGAACCTCACTGCTTTACAGTAAATAATCACCAGGGATGCCAACAGTGGCCGGAGTATTTCTAAAAGAAACAATTCATATAACTGCTATGTAACTGCTGTAATCTCAGAAATTTTGTGGATTGTACTGGACAAGTACACTTAATTTTTTTAACAGAACGATTCTGTTGAATTGTAAGCTGAACTTACAATACGAACATTAATTACAGTGCATGGCAGGGTACAACACAGACCAAATGTTTGAACCTTGAGGCATGCCTGAACTTYTCTATGACTTGCTGCTCATTCTGATTTTTTTTTTTCCTCAAGTCCTGGATGGTAGGCTACTCACCAAGTCATATTATATGCTACAGGACATCCTTTTTCCTCTCCACATGATGCTTTTCTGAAGCCCTCTAAACATTGCGAACTCATTGATTATATAAACATCAGCAGTTCAAGGTTACTTAGGAGATTGGTAACAGAATAATAAGAACTTATGGAAAACAGACAGGCAATCAGAATGGTGTCTCTACAATACAATTATACTGTCTGAACACCAATCCACTGCTTACTTATATGCACTCGTATCTAATTTGAGGTGATTGGCTGAAAAACAGAAGAGCATGGAGGAAGGGAAAGACAGGGCAAGATGAGGAAGACTGTTCAACGTAATTGCCTACCTAAATCCTCTATACAGCCCATAGAGAAATGTAGGTGCCTCTGACAACCTGATGGAGGTAAGTTTGGTCTCTTTATGTAGGTTTTCCCTCTCTCCGCTAAGAAAAGAAGAATTCAACATCAGAAGTCTAATTGTTCCAGTGATAATATATGGAAGCAAAAGGACCTGTTAGGTATTGGCATTAAAGCAAAATTCAGTTTACCTAGAGCTACTCTTGGGATGCATGCCCAGCTGTGTGGTTAAAGTGCACTGATGCTTATGGGGACAACTATTCCTTCTCATTGTTTTTGATGTAGTCATTCTTGACCACTTCTAGTTTTCCAGGGTTTCCCATAAAGCTTGAGTTTGAATTTAGACCTGACTGCCATTCATCAAGGATTAATAAAGACAAGGTAGAACTTGTGACTTAGGGAGTTCCTGAGCCACAGATTATGGGAATGAAACTATGACTGCATCCTGTCTCTGATGCACTTTGAGGGTCTCATTTGTCTTTTATGAGATAGTTCAGAAAAAACTATACGCTGCCTCAATTTTTTGTTCCAAAACTTCATCCACTATGTTACATAATTGTACATCATGCTGAAAGAACAAAACAAAAAACCCCAAATGCAACACATATTGCTCCAAATCCATCTTCAAAATAATTTGGTCATTTCCAGTGACTCCCAGAGAAAGAGCTCCATTCTGACATTCAAAAATGTCAGCTTAAGTAGTTAAAATACAGTCAAGTGATMCTAAACATAAAAAACCCAGCTTAAAATAGAAGCATACAGCAACTAGAACCATGTGCATTTTAATTCTCTAAAATACACAGAGTTAATATCTTTCCTTCTCTGTGGAAAGTGCTTGGGTTTCAAGACAGTAAGTTATACATAAGAAAGCCATTTCACCGTCTTGTTCAACTTACTGCATTGTTTATAAAGTAAAGGAGGACAATCTTGAAAATAATTTCAGACAAGGATGCCAGAACTCTTCCTTGAGAAATGCCTTCTGAAGATGAGAAGATAACTTATTTTAAGCCTTTCCTGATTAGCAAAAAATGTTTTGCAGTGAGGCAGAACTAGTAACTTCAATATTTACAACAGTAACTTCAAATATATTACTAAGACAGCTATATTTCAACTGTTTTATTTTTTTGACAACCCTTTTCTTCAATGTATCAGACAATCATCCACTTCTAATTTGAAATTCTTTTTCATCTTCTGCATCAGTACTTCCAACCATAATAGTCCACCAAGTTGTCACCCTGTTATTTGACATCTATCACTGATGCCAACATTCATTCCCCATTGATTACATTTCCCCCAAAGCATCTTTGTGTTTATGCTTCAAAGAAAGACCTTAAGACTATCTAATCAGCTTAATCATATTCCCTCTAACGCTTTTGCTAAATAATGCCTACAAAGATGCAAGGACAAGTCTGCAGTTCTGTCAAAACCACTCTGTATCAAACTGGTCAGTATTGTTTCATTGTTTTTCTTACCTGAGCCTATTTTACCTCCTGTTTCATAATAAGGATGTAATAAAATAAAAAAATAAAAATAAAGAACCACAAGACACCCCAAAACATATAGAAAACCTTGGGACAAGTACCAACTTTGTGATATAGTAGCATCACAACAAATAATAATAATGATAAAATGTTATGGGGAGATGAAGAGAAGAGAGTAGAAGATAATCTGTTTTACGTGTTCTTGCAGAACAATGAAGCTTAAAGGATCAGTGTGATGTATATATGAGGAATGAGGAACAAAAAAAACTATGTTGATGTCTGTCATCAAGATAACTGCTTCTCAGTACTAGGTTCTCTTCTATTTTCTGAAGTTCTGAAATATGTTAAAAAAGAGATGGTTCAGAAAAGTACCATAAGAATGATTAAAAGGACTTAAGAAGCATACCCTATAATGAATGACACCTTCAGATTCTGATCTATTGAGCTTATTAATGATGGAATTAAAGAGTAATTTGATTATATCCTGTTAAGATGTATAAGGCAAAAAAGCGCACACCATCACTCCTTAATGTAGTAGATAAAAATATGATTATCTGAGAGCTGGTAAATTAAGCTATATACATTCAGACTAAAGACAGAATAAAAGTTTTAAACAAGATTTCTTTATTACAATCGTTTTCCAATGCTTGTGTTGGATCCTGCATCACCAGAAATCTTTAAATAAGCATTGTCCTCTTTTCTTCCCCACAAGATCTCATGCTCTGAGCTATCACAGTATCTGAAGTCAAAAATTAGTTTAGGGAAATCCTACAGCCTACTTCAAGCAAGAACCTATACTACTTAACTGTTGTGAGACTTTCTAAGTTTTGAATCTGCCCCAAGTTGCAGTTGTTTGCAAAAAGCAACTACAGGAATCATGCACTGTTTTTCTTCTTTTACACTCGCCATCTGTTTACAGTATTAAAATGTTTTCTTAAATAACAATGATGTTGCCTATGTACTGTTTATTAGGTATTCAACACAAACTCAACAGAAAATAGAAAATGCTAAAAAGTGTTCAGTACCCAGCTGTGTAGAACTTGCATTTCATAATTTTAAGTATTACTCATTCTTTTACATCTTCACTTTTTGAAAATACACCTTTGAAAGAAACAAAAATAATTCTACATCAATTAGATATCTAGCTCAATTAAAAGTGATGTCTAGTTCTAACAAACATGAAAATAACAACAAAAATCATTATAGCTGTATTGCCAGTATTTAGAAACTGTTTTTAACTGAAAAGACCATAACAACTGGCTATTAATAACAGCTAGCCATAAAGAAAATTAGCAAAACTGATAAAGGTTGATGTTTACTGCAACATTCACATGGGTTACAAGTTCTCTGAATTTCTTAAAATTGTAACACACACATCTAAAAAAACCCACAAACAAACAAACAAAAATGCTAGAACTTGGTTGTGTAAAGACAAATGGACTGTGACAGGTAAGACAGAAAAAGTCATATCCAATTTGTTTTCTTTCAAATGATATCTGTGAAAAACCCTTGACTGCACTGTTATCTGTGCTGGACTTTCAGACTCTCTCGGATACTGGAAGCAGTGCCAACATGTCCCAGTCCCGGGTTTGTCGGGTAAATGTCCTCTCATACTTCTGGACGGCTGTTTGAAGAATCATCAGGGAGAGAAAGCAGTATTCACACCAAGGCTTGCCTATTTTAAATAAGAACACAGCAGCAAACACAGGCTAAGATAAGTCTGTAGTGAAGCCACTACAGCTTACGCAAATGTGCTATGCTCTTAACTTGTGACTGCTAATAGCATTGCCAAGGCAACAGGGAGCCGGCTCATGAACTCTCTGCCTATGTATTTTACTCATCTGTTGGACGTGTGCTAAGTTTTCTGCTGTAATGTTGTCTTGGCAATAGTGAAGCAATCTAGTATAGACATTGCTTGGAAATAAAAAGAAGAAAGAAAAAAAGAAAAAAGTAGTCACTTCCATAAAGCTAATTTTAGTTCCACGGCATTAGATAGGACTTAGCACCCAACACAACAAGTTACTGTCGACATTACATCACCTACTTATGACTGATCATCATAGATACTGCAGTTACCAATAAGAATCAGCTGGGATCTAGGTCCACCCGACTAGATGTTGTGAAACRGTATTTTCTTCTGAACATACAGATGCATCTGTAAAGCCCTTCAGAATCTGTACATTACTGTGATATGATAAAAGCAACAGTGGTTTCAAAAACAGAAAAATGTCTTGAATTTGGAATTTGCTCTGCCTGATCCCTAAAATAATCTTCAGTTTTTAATTTCTTTGGCAAAGTTGCTACTTTTTCATCTTTCACATCTCTTTACAAATACTTAATTCAGCCACACACTTAAGAAAAAACAAACACAAAAAAACCCCAAAATATGAGAATACGTATTTAGTTTCTCTCCTAGTCCTCTCCCACTCAGGAAGTGACAACAATTTTACAGCTAATAAGAGATAAACAATAAAAAAGATAGTTCTCATGCCATTGATAGCACTAGGTCAATGTAAGGCCGTTTAGCTTGTTTACTTAAAGACCAAGAATCTCTCAAATTGTTCCAGAAAGGCATATTATTCTTTTGTTTTTGTTTTCAAGTGTGAGTGAACTTCAGATTCTCATGACAGGCAAAGATTAGGAACACCAATAAGAAAAACTGCTTGGATCACCTAGACTAATCTGCTCATTATCACCAGAAATATATAACAGATGTGGTGGACCTTTCTGGATTAAAGTTGTAAAACATTCCCATCACCTTCTAAATTTAAGACTTTCAGTAAAGATCAAGAGCTGCAACTACAGTGAGCCACAGGAATCCAAATGGGAAGACAGAGGATGCTTTAGTTATGTCAAGATCCAGGTAATGACAGATTTGTTTAAAAATATTTTATAAGTAATCCTAAAATCATGCTACAAACGAAGACACATACACCAAGCAAAACCCTAATAATTAGCAGAACTAGGAAATGGCAGCACATGAGCAAAGCAAGAGACACCAGGGTGTGAAATTCCTGCTACGCACAGATGCACCTTGATCTCCATCCTGCCTCTAGTTGCCAACCTGCAGTGCTTCAAAGGAAAGCAAACTACTCCTCTGGAAAATGCTTATATTTCTGGAAGAAGAGGCGAGTTCTCCCTAACCCTTGCAGCAACTAGCAGAATTCCTGTACCAAGAGATTCAACGTACTATAAATCTGATGCAGACAAATAATAATAATAATAATAAAAGTAAAAGCTGTATTTTTTTTCTCCTCAAGTACTGATGCAGGAAAGTGTTTACAAAAAAGAGAGAGCTTATATTTTCCTGTTTTTTTTTCCAAGAGGTAAAAATCCATCTCTCCATAGGATAGTGTCTAATTAAATCCATGATACTTGTCTTCAAACAAGTCTGCCATACTGTGAATACATTACCCTAGACACAGCATCACAGTAACTGGGTAACCTACCTTTTAGACTACAGTGCTCTCATGTCTGATCTGCTCAAAACAAAAGATAAAATGTACAACTGAGAAGGAAGGTAGGGACATTTCAAAAATAAAAGCTTTATTGTTACATCATTGAAGTGCAAGCATAAACCAAGTTTTTGTTCTCCCCCTGCTGCAGCTACATAATGATGGGTGACAACAGAACACTATTTCAGGATCAGCTTTCACAGCCATTTTTCAAACGTATACAGAAAACAAATTTCTTCACCCACCACACCAAGTCAACATATACGGATAACTACTAGAATACCTCATACAAGTCAAAAGATGTTTCAGGACAGAGTTGCACAATCTAACAAAAACGAAGTAGAAATGAGCTAAGCATTTAATAATCCTCAATTATCAAAAACAGATCACAGCAGAATCACAGAATGGTTGAGGTAAGACAGGACCTTTAGAGATCATCTGGTCCAACCTGCCTGCTCCATCAGGGTCCCCCAGAACAGGTTGCCAGGACCGTGTTCACTTGGGTTTTGAATAGCTCCAAGGTCAGAGACTCCACAGTCTCTAGGCAACTTGTGCCAATGTTCAACCACGCTCACAGTGAATAAGTGTTTTCTTGTGTTCAGACGGAGATTCCTGGGTTTCTGTTTGTGCTCGTTGCCTCTTATCTTGTCACTGGGCACCACTGAGAAGAGTCTGGCCCTTCAGATACTTATACACATTGATCCCCTCTTCCCCAAGTCTTGTATATACTTGTATAATCAGAATAGTAAAAAAATTTTCTACTTCAGATTTATAATTTTCTATGATCCATCATCTGTTTTTGTCACATATTCTAATGTCTCAGGTATATTTAAGTATAATGATTTTAAAACCCATTCATACTCTTAAAAATGCTTGTCGCCACAGTACTGTACACAAGTGATGCCAACAAGCTGTTCCATACTGTATTCAAAAATGTAGATATGAATATTGTAGATCTGGAAGTGGATTTATAGACTCCACTTCCACAACTTCTCTTCTTCCCTTTGCCACAGATTTCATCCAGATTTCTCCTTTTCCCCAGGAAATGGATGCTCTATAGCTTCATTCCAGATGAATGAATAAAGCAAATGCTTCTGGATCACAGTTTAAAAGCTGCTCACACTCCAAGTGACCAAGCTTAAAATGCTTCTGAACATCTTGTCCGCAACTTAAATGATGCCATATAAAACAGATTATACAGGCAGGAGTGACTGTGAGGACTCCACGGTCCTCGTCTTCTTAGGGTTTTAAGACTAGTACTAACTTGAAAGAGTTATTTGAATTTCCAGGGGAAATTAATAAAAAGCAAATAGGTGCATTTATACTGAAATTAACACAAACGAATTCATGATGAAGAATAGCTAAAAACAAAATAGCTGGTAAATTATGGGAGGAAGATGAAAAGACAGGTAAACAGTTCACAGAAAAGCACTTGCAATTTCACTGATATTGGAACTAATTATTTTTATTCCAGAAATTCTGCTTCTTCCCACTACCAGGGAATAAGAACCTACAATAACAATTCAAATCTCAAACATAAGATAAATGACATTTCATTTCATGCAAACATGCTTTGTTTATTTACAAAGAGAAATAAATTGAGAATGCAGAATTTAAAATGGCTGGAAAATTATATTTCAAAACTGGAGTCTAAAAAGAACAAATTTCACTTATTTTTTAATGCAAGGAATTTTTTGTGTTTTGAATAAGAAATGCTAAAGCATAAACATTTGAAGACTGAAACACTTGGAGTATAAAGGCAGCATACTACACTGTTGCATGAAGATCATCATGTGGGGGAAACTAACTGGATCTTACAAGGACAAAATTTGTCCAAGCAGCTGGTATGAGTAGGGACAGGATGTAAGTGGAATCCTAGAAATCTTTTTCTGTAAACAAAGCCTCAAAACTCAGACTGAGCGGAGAGGACTGATGGTTAAACTCTTAGTTTTGAACTATGAATCAGATGTTACTAGCACAAAACCTTAAAATAATGTCACCTGCTGTTTTCATTTATTCAGAAATTATGCTAAATGATAGTACTAGAATTCGAAGCAGTGCACAACACCTATTATAGAAAACCATGTTCTACAGGATTTTCTAACTCCATTTGCAGAAGTACCAAAAATCTCATGCTAGAATTATTAGAATACTCAAAAATGGAAACAAAAATGCAGTTAACAAATTTAATTTCATTAATACATTCTGTTTTAAAGTCAAACAGCTACAACAAAATGAAGTCACATATTGAATATCAAGTACCTGCAGTATTTGTAAACTCCTGAATGCTAATACCAATACATCATTCTAACAATTCCCTTGAATTTGAAGGTATTTGAAGGTATTTTACGGCAAATTCCAAGCAGAGTTAAAGAAGAAACTTGGCTACAGAAGTAACATATGACCTTTTAGGAAATAGGAGCAGAAGAAATAACAACAGAGTGATTTTAAGAGCAAACGATGTGTACGTTAAATCAACATAGTTTCCAATACAGAAACCTGTATTGCTGCAGAGACAAAAATAAATAAATAAATAAATAAATAAAATCCAAGGTTGTTACTAGCAATAAAATATAAAAAATAATTTTAAAAAAGTTGTCAAGGCAGCTGCTTCCACAATAATGTTAAATGACTTGTGTCTGAACACTTGAACAAATTGCTCTGATGCTCTGTTTCAATGCTTTATTGCTTCTTTTCCAACCAGCTGTTCTAGCAGGAGAGAGGAATAACTTTTTCCCAAGAGAAGAGATTTTCTTAGTTTCTTTTCTATCTTGTGTTCTCTTACAGACAATCTATTAATGGGTAAGATATCGACAAGTCAGGTTTAGGCTGAAAATCTCATCACTTCATTTCACCTGAAAGCTATTTTAGTGCATGATGTACAAAAGTTTAAGAAGTCAAGTGAAAGATGACCTCTGAAAATACAAAATGGGTATATTTTACCCTAGTGGAAGAATTATTACATAGTTTTGAGTGAAGTATAGTATATTAACTCATTTCACATTTGCAGTCAGTGTTACTCTCAGTAAATAGTGTCACAATTTAGGTAGTTATCCTAAACTTCTGTTCATCTCCCTTTTCTCTGCACAATCCTTTAGTTTTGTTTATGAACAAACTATGCTATGGACGTTCTTTCAGAGTATGTCYTTACTCTTAATCTACATGGCATCAGGTATAGTAGCATACAGACTTCAGGATAAATAAGTTACTAATATAAAACTTAAGTACAATATGATAGCATTTTAATTCCCTACGTATAGTTTCATTTTAATTTGTACAGCTACTCAACTGGACAGATGCAAGTGTTTCTACATTTTACTATTTTAAAGCTTGAACATTAAGTATTCCAGGAGCTACCTGACAAAACAAAACACCTGTATCTCCCCTTCCCTGTGACAGTTATTAAAATGGCAGAAATATTTTCTCATTCTAATCCTGGGGCACTCCTAACATTTCTGAGTAAGAAAACATTATTTTTTCAGTGATTACCTTCACTTTTTGCAATGCAGATTTCCATGAACAGCTTCTTAGGCTAGTCGAAAAGTGCTAAGCTTATTCAAGCCAAATTAGCATTTGTCCTCAACTCTACGTGCACGCACACACACGACAACAAACCAAAAAAACTCATACAACCACTACAGACAAAAAAGTCTACTTTCTTACTCAGTGGGAATTCAGCATTGTCTGGTGCTCTCAAGTTACTTACGTTGCCAATCTAGATGAGTGACATTTTGTTAAAATATTGTGTTCTAAGATGAACTGTGTTACAGAAAACTTCAATCGGGTTGTGTGCAAAATCAATACTGTTCACAACTTTACATTAATCTGTAAATAATGAAACAGTAGTATAGTCACTGTGGAAAATCATGAACCCCCCAGTTTATTTCCAAGACCGGTTTTAAAGTGAAATAGCCGTCCAGCTCTGTCTAGAGTTTTGATAAGAATTTTTAAGAGGGAGGTGTTTGTTTCCTTGCTTTTTAAGCGTTAATTTAAGACTTCCAAGCAAATTTGAGAAATCTCTACAGTATTGTCACCTGAAATTTACTGATTGCAGAAAGCAGTTACAGAAGCACAGAAGAGAAAGTAAAATAAGAAGATAAAGCCAACTGACTATAGGAAGGTTGCTTCAAATGGCTGTCAGTTACCTTTATACTGTTTTGTAGAGAGGAACAAAACCCATTGCAAGAAGGAAAACAGTAGTACTTATCCCAGCTTCCTTGTATGAAAAGCCATGAATATGTCCCCTGGGAAATACAGGCAAGTTAGACCTCAAGCCTCTGCTGAAATGAAAAGTTGTTTTGAAGATTCAGTTTTCTAAAAGAGTATTTCCGAACAGCTGGCTCAAGAACAACATTTGCTCTGCTTTCAAAAGTAGGATTTAACAGAATATCTTATACAACCCTTGAGAAACAAAAATGAGCAACATTGTAACAATTTGTTTTTGAGCACAATTTATAGTGAAGAAAGAACAGGAAGTTGGAAAAAGAAAATAAGATTTGAACAATAGCTCTGTTTTGAGTGACCTAATGTTATTTGGTCCGATCTAAGAATTATGGTACTTTGTTGTGAGCTTAACAGACAAAGAAATATAATGATCTGTGAAACACTCATTTATCTATATCAGACACCTCAACCAAAGGAACATAGTTGTCACAATCTGACTGCAATACCACTAATTTCTGGCTTACTACTTCAGGGATCACACTGGACAACGTTCAAAAATCTCAGCAATGACGTCTAGTTCAGAAGAGCTTACTTGAGTTTTAAGCCTTGCTACGAAGCATTTTATGAACTCTCAATTTTTTGTTGTTGGCTCTGTTATTCATTCACTTTAAAAATGTTTATTTGTGAGATATTTGTTGAGGAGTATTCAAATAAAAGAGAATGAGCTGTAGCAGCTATGGGAGAACTCAAATTCATGTAACTGTCTATTTTGAAGACAGATCAAAATCAACTTTGGACAAGATTCTCAGTCATTTGGGACAACTCACACGGGTCACTGGTCTCTTCAGCATGACATGATAAAGAGTAAAATCCTAGACAGGACATAAACATCTACAGAAGCATTTACTATGCTATACTGTAATAGAATTATCTATATTTACTTGAAAACAACAGTTACTATCTGTAACTAAAGTTTATTATAAGAAATTATATTTCAGGAAAAACATTGTTATGCTAAATGAATTAAAAGTGTCTAACATCCTTTATAAAGAAGATTGCAAAAAATTTCTAATTAAAATATTATCTGATATAATGAAGTTCCTTTCCTTAAATAATATATCCAAAGATGATGACTGTTATGACCTGGTAGAGACAGAAAACATTCATTCTCAAATTTCAAATACTTTCCTACTGGTTTTCTGCAGTATGTATGAGAAAGCTTTAATATAATTAAAAGGAATGAAAGTGAATTCAGGATTGCCCAAAGGCTTTAACTAGTGGAATTACTTCTTTCACTCCCAATTTTGAATGGGCTGAATACTGTCCAGAAATATTTACTGTATGGAACTTTCTGAAAGTAAAACAGTACTAGTCAAGATGGTTAGCTGTTCAAACAAACCCAGAACAGCAGCATGTCTGAACATGAGCAGAACAATAAGCAGCCCAGAAGCCTGACAGAAAACTTCAGCAGCCCCCAGAGTTGGGGTTTTCAAGTTAGAATTTGACACCTGTCGTAGGATCTAGTCTACCTGAATCTCACCTACATTGGGCCTAAATTCTACCTGAACCCAAATAATAAGTCAGACTACTTACTTTCCATCACTTGCTAAATCTAACAACATCTCAACTCACCATGCAACTTATTTAAGCTAAAAGTTCCTTGGATTTCTAACTACAGGAATCAACAAGTGCTTAGAGGTTTCCTGTCTTCCCAGAACAAGCACTATAGCACTCCTCCTCTCTCCACCCAAATTATGCTGAAAGCTGCTTTCTAAGCTAAACCTTAGAAGCTGAAAAAAATTAGAGATGACCGTTCCATTCTCCTTTGGCAAAACTGAGGTCAAAACATCTACCACTATGCAATTGCTTGAGTTTGAGGTCCCTCTTCAGCCTTTATATCCAGGGAGCAGATCTTGAGTTCTAGTTCTATGACTATGAGAAAGAGAATTAAGCTCCCTTTTGCTTGATTTCCTTCCAGCCCACACTCATCCTCTGGATTAATTTTATAGGAAAGTAAGGTATAGGAAAGTCAGGTACTTTAGGCAGAATTGTGCTTTGAGAGCTAAAGGGCAGGACCTATTGATGCTTATTCACAGTCCTTTCATTGAATTGATCCTGAAGGCGGTTTAGAGCCTCAGGACAGAGGATGTATTTTTAAGTTCAAATAAAAAAGCACCTCAGACATTTTTCAAGTTTAATTTTAACTCAATACTGGTATCTTGAATAAGCACAGAAAATACCAAGTTCATCAGGCTCTGAAGTCGTTTCCCAAAACTGCTTTTGATAGGAAGAGCATGTTGAACTTAAAGCACCCGCTCTTTAGAAAATTTCCTGCTAGAAAGACAAGGCACTTCAGAGATGGTGTCTGCATAGGCAGGTCTGTCCATTTCCAATGGTGCCTTTAAAACTACTTTCTTGGGTTTGGGGTTTTTTCTTTGTTCATTTTTGTTAAACTTTGACTTCATTTTACAGTCAGTTATGCTCCAGTTATGCTTAGTTTTCTCTGAAGACTGCAACAAAGTGTGGATATAAGAATACAGTAGTTTTGATTTGTTTTTTGTAGGGGTTTTTATAAAACCCTGTATAAAAAACTGAAGTGATTCACTTTTTTAGTTTATTGTTCCTTTTGGGGGGGGGAAAAAAAACAGACCAAAAAAAAAGTTTCAAGATACATTTTTAATATTTTAAAACAACAGTTTTTTAGTCTTGATAGAATGATAATGGTAATTTATGCAGAGTAATCCTATACTATCTTCAATTTCTAAAAGTACTGTAACCTCTGACTGTGTCTATATGTAACTGTAAATTTAAGGAACTGTGTCTGTAAATACCTGTAACTATGTCATTATTCATCTATTTATTTAGTAGCAGTTCTACATTAGCAAAAAGGTGTATATAAGCTGCACATGGAATCATCATTAAGGCTTTTAAAGGCAAATATTCTTATTTCTTAGAGAGGAGTGAGCTATGATTCTAACAATGATTTTAACATCAATTCATCCATTTTCCTGATTTCTTAGTGCAGTAAACATACATCAGCTGAAAGAAAATAGTTCAACAGATCATAAGGGGATACAGAACCCTTCACCTCTCTTTCAAGTTTTGTTGCAAAAAGTAGACAAATATGACAAAATATACATGACATCACACAATCAAAGTGAAGCATTCCCCATTATGTAACAGGTGCACATATGAGCATATAAAATGCATCATTAGGATATGTACATTGATCTTCAGGGGCAAAACTAGAGATTAATTACAGGTGGGGGCTGAGGATCACACTGCCATGGCAATGAAGATAATCTGCTGAGGATTGCTCTATACCTGAACAAGACTTCAGTTTTCCAAAATGCATTTCACAGAAGGCAAAAAAAAGCATTACAACAGTATGCTGTTGTATGATGGATAAAGTATGGTGGTTAAAGCTCAATTTCAACGTCAGATGTCCACCAACTAACAAGCAGCAGCCCACTGTGTTAACAACTGTCACAAAGGTGATATATACTGAAGCTCTTTGAACYCAAATAATTCACTGTCTGGCAAAATAAAGGTGGCTCTTTAAAGATTTCCCAATGCCATCCTTTCAAGCATTCTTAGCACTTCACACTAGCTGAGAATCATCAAAACCTTAAGTTCCTCCAGCCATCTCTTATTCCACTTCACTTCAATCCAACAACATTTTTCTCTTTGCTTTCCTCCAGCATACTACAAATCTTGCTCATGTTTTCCCCCCTATGGATTACTCGCTGCCAAAATTCACATGTAAGGAGAAAAAAGTGAATTGAAAAAGAAATCCCATTTGGATATCTCAAGGAATATTCAGAATGAGTATTCTCTCTCTTCCTTGTGCTTCAGAAGCCAGAGAGACACTGGACGATTAAAGATTCATACATCTACAATAT
The DNA here is from genome assembly GCF_003343035.1 of Apteryx rowi. Taxonomy (NCBI): domain Eukaryota; kingdom Metazoa; phylum Chordata; class Aves; order Apterygiformes; family Apterygidae; genus Apteryx; species Apteryx rowi. The sequence goes on from NW_020447353.1 coordinate 2,085,228, forward strand.
TACAGATCAGCCAGCCATCCAGTCTTCTGATACAGCCTTATATCAAGATTAACTGGATCAAAATTTCCATACAATGTTTAAATGGCAAACATGGTATATAGTTTTTCCACCATTCTTTCTTTAATTCAGTAGTTCTAACCTATTTAACACATACCTTCATTATCTCTCTGAGATCACAAAACAAGCACTCAAGCCACTTCAAGGAAAATTCCTTCTTGATATTACTGGAATCAGTGCCAAGATTAAATGAGAAGTCCAAAAAATTCAGGTTCTAGCAGAAGCATACAAGTGCTCTGAAGATATTATAAAGCATAAAAAGCAAAAAGGCAGCATATCAGACATTCAAGTTTTTCAGGAATTATAAAATAATTCAAAAGTGCATACCAACTGCATAAACTCCAGAAATCTTTGTTCTTTCTTACTTGGAAATTGTGCTGGATCTTATCTTATTGGAAGTTCAAATCCAGGTCACTAACTGTAGTAGAGCTAAAATCTATATTTAATACACATCTATATTTGATGTATATGGCAATGTGCCAATAAGAACAAGTAGCAAGGACATACTATTGAACAGTCTAGTAGGTAGCACAATCTTTACATAACCAGTACATGAAAAACAGCTTGCTGGAATATGGAGAGAGTATGCTTCCAAAAATGTTCTCCTCTACTGTCACTCTTTCCAAAAGGTAGTAGCCTTTTCATCTAAGGAAGTCTAGAGATCAATAAATGAAGGAAAGGAGATATTACTAGACTGAAATAGTCAGTCTGCAGAATTTTATTTAATTTGGGGTCACTTCAAGATCATTACAATTTCTTTGGGACAAAAAGCTCAGACTTAAAATTTTCAGGTCAAAATAGAAACCATAATTCAAAAAGAAAACAAAGCAGTCTAAAAAACTTCTACACAGCTCAGTCGGGAAATTAAGGCACCTATCATTGGGGAAAAGACATGAAAAAGCATGAAAAAACAGAAAGCTTGCCCAAATGAAGAAAAACAGAAAAACCCACAAAACATGATAGGTCAAGCAGGAAATTAAAAGGGCTAAAAAAAGAATCTGAAAAATACCTTACAATGAATGGTTAAGCTGATATTAAAAAGTTCTGAAAAGTGACTCAAAATCAGGAAGCCAGCCAGAGAAGTGGTAAGACCACTTGGTGAAAGGTGTCGGGGGGCGCTCGTGGATAAGTCTATAGTAGAGGAACTCTATGAATTCCTTACGTCAGCTCTCACTGCTGAAGATATGGGGGGGAGAGAAAATGGAGGAGTTAGATCAATTAGAAGAAAATGGAAAGTGCCAGACTAATTGGATAATTTATATGTTAGTATGCCACCATGACCAGATGGCATTCACCTGAGTTCTCAAGGATACAAATGTGAAACTACATCAAATTGCAAGCTAAGGTGCATCACTGAACACTACAAATAACCACTAGGCCAGAGTGGTTGGACAGAAAGTGTAACTCCTGTCTAAAACAGGGATCTCAAGGGGAACCTGGAATCACAGACTGTTGTGGTCCGYGGGAGTAGCGGGAAAGAATCATATGCAGTCACAGAATGCAGATTCAACTCCAACTTTATTCAGCAATGTGCCCATCTTATATATGTTTGTGCAGTCGYGGCATGCAGGCACGCGGCGCCTTGGCCACTATGATTGGTTAGCTGCTATGAAGCACGCGGCGTTTGCCTTAATATGATTGGTTTACAGTTTCTGTTCACGCGCCTAAAGCGAATACACGATCGGTGCAAAGTTGCTGTTCACGTGGAGGGGCTTGTCGGCCCCCTCCTTTACTTATTTACCACTACTTATCTTCCCCTTCTGTAATGGTCTAGGAATGCTCAAGGACAGTTCACACAGCCGCAGGGATCCTCACAGATTATTGTTGTGAAGCACTGCAAGGGCCCCAACAACAGACCAGTGAGTTTTAAAAGCCATCACTGAGCACATGCATAAACAGTTTGGTGAGAAAGAGTCAGCACCGCCTCTGTAAAGAGAAGTCTGCCTTATTAGCCCACTAGAGTCTTATAAGCATTCGGACAAAGGGCATGCCACAGACAAAATGTAGACAAATCCTCCAAACAAGGATGCTCCYCACCAAAGCCCAGTCAAGAAACTTAAGTTCCCATAAGACTGGAGAAAAGGACCTTTTATGGACTGAAAGCTGGTGAAAGGACAGAAAGCTTAATGGTCACTTTTCAGGGTAGGGGAGAGACAGCAGCGAGTCCTCCAAGAACAAGTTCTGAGACCACTTTTATTCAATGACAGAAGTCAATTTATTGACTTCTCTATGAAAAACATGAAGAAGGGATAAGTAATCAATATCCAAGCTTTCAGATGACAGTAAGCTCTTTTAATTATTCAAGTGTCATGCTACATGTCAAGACCATGGTGTTTGGACTACTTCGACTTTAAAAAAGCTGATCTAAGATCAGTTCTTAGCCTGCCACTTAAAATCCATGGTTCCTTTGGTAACAACCTCACTCCCCATTTTGCCTTCAGAACCCTTAGATGTGCACAGAACCCAGAAACAGGAGCATGTACCAAACAATAGATGCACATATCTCAAGTTTTAATGGATAATAGTATCTGACCATGTATAAGCAGTGCTAGGCATAAATAGCAGCATGAAAAGAAAATGGAGCTCAGATTGTCCTATAACAAGAAACAGTGTTTAGCGCAAAGTAGTTTTGGGTGAATAAGAAAAAAGTAATTTTAATGTCATATGAAGGCAAGGACAACCCAAAGCCCAGCCAATAAACTTGAATTTCATGCAGAACATAAAACAGAAGAACCAAAGAGTGAAGCAAAGGGGAGAAATCACATTGCCAAAAGGAATTTGCTAGTTTTCAGCATCACTAACTGAACAGAAAGAAGGGCAAAGAGGAAGTAGAGTGCTTGAACCTTAGTACTAATTGAACCCAAAGTAGTAATAACAGCAAAGAAGATCATGTTTCAAATCTGCCATAAGCCAAGAATACAGAGCACTACTCATTTACCATTTACAATAGACTTAGTGCTAGCTACAGAGTTTAGGAACAAGGAGCTGAATGTCAAGATAGAATGAGACAAGACTGTCTGATGTAGTTTGTCAGTTTTGTATATTAATATTAACAGACTCCAGTAAAACTTCATGTATACTAATCCAATTTGAAATTAAAAATATATATTACTTATAATGAGTTAAGTTCACAGGTTAAGAATGAGGAAGGATATTATTATTAAGCACAAACCAACATTCAATCGTTTACCAGCATTACATTTCTGATGAGATATAACCTCATCTTGGTTGTACAGACTTATCTGCTATCTGGACTACAATGCCATGTAATAAAGAGGTATTGGACCTCATCCAATATGGGTAATACACATGGCAGTTCATAAGATCTGCCCTCTGTCCTTATACAATACCTATGCCAGTCCAAAATTTAAGTCCAAGTCTTTATTTTCAATATCCTACCTCCAGAATATCACCTAAATCTGTAGGATAAGGACCATGGATCTGCTTCTCTGGCGTAATGTAACTGCATTTATAATTATGGCCAATCTTACACAAATAAGTGGCAGAACTGTCTTGGGAACTAGATCAAGCCTGCAAAATGAACTCCCATAAGATCAACACAAACTTCTATATATCTGGTTCCAAGTACAAAGCATTCTTCTTTTAACCTTGCCTTCGTAAATACAAAATAGATAAACACATACCAGCAGGTAACAATTTAAAAACTGTTCTACATGCTGTTTTTTTTCCTCTGTGGGAAGGGAGGTGAGAGAACAAGCCACACATGACAGATATTTGTCACAGCCACTTAATGCACTTAAAGCCTATAGATGTCATTGTGGTGAGGGCAAGTATAGAGACCCTCAATATAGCTCTACTGAGGAAGATGTGAATAGACAGAAACAATAATTTGAAAGTGGCAGGAAAAAAAGAGAACGAGAAACAGTAGTGTGCATAAAATACACAACAGTTGATATAAACAGGGAGAAAAAGCAAAAGCAAAACCAGAAAGAAAAAAAAAACTACTTTGTAAAAAAGTGCATTTATGAGAGGTGATGGCAGAGCAATTCATAAGCCCTAATTCTACCTCTTACAGAGCTGGAATAAAGGCTTCTCTAACCAACAAAAAAAGGGAAGCAGGTTAAGTGTGTAAGAGCACCATTTCAGACAGTAACTCATATCTCCCTTCCCCTTCTCAAAAGCTAGTTAAATCAGACTAGTTAGTTTTGTGGAACAGAATTCCCAGCTTCTTTAACAACCCTTGGCATTTCAAAAGCATCCCAAAGAAGAATCACCGAGGTTACTATTTCAATATATTGTCAGTAGCAGCCCAGAGAAGGACAAGAATCAAACACCAGCTTGTTTTCTTGAAAGAAAATAATGGGTAAGGGAATAAAAAAGAACTACTTAAGAATTTTCTGCTAATAGCTTCTTCCCTCATCCATTATTAATGGCAGAATTCTCCATCCCCTCTTGTAATTCAGCAGTATTTGTTGGAATTGTTGCTTGAGGCACCAAGAATAAACCTGGTCTCCCAGCCAAGGTCAGTAAAATACTCTTTTCCAAAACTATAGAAACACTCCAGCATTAGATTATTAGCACGAAGACAGGAACATAATATATTAATTAACCTTAGGGTAACTAAACTTCTTCACTCCTTTTTAGAGAAAACAAACTGCCAGATATCTGTATTCTAGTCACTTATCAGATCAGCAGGATAGGACAATTGAAGAGATAAGCTGTTAACAGAAATAAAATTACCAAGTAAATTTCTTGCTCAGCTGTGCAGCTTCTCCCCTCATTCATCATGAGGGCAAAGTAGCAAGCAGTGAATCAGAGTGGCAGTGCGAAGGAATGCCAAACAAGAACTTAGCATACTCTTAGCATATAGACAAGACTACAGTTTTGACATATAATGCAAGGGATATGCAAAACCAAGCACCACCACTTTCCAAGCAAAGGGTGATTTTGATTAGCAAGATTTAGAAGATCAGCTGGGTAACAGGTATCTGGCTACAGGAGAGGAGGAGTGAATTCTGTCAAGCAAGGCACCTGGGATAGCCATGTCTGACTGACAGATTGGGCCAGCGCCACAAAAAGAAGCAACAAGCTATAGTCTCAGACTCCCAGTTTGTGAAGACAAAGGTGCCTATCTGCCAGTCAGACCTGATGTCTCACGAAGTTCATGACTTGCCCAAAGTCTGATCTGGAACTTCAGAGAGATTGCTAAGACCCATCCAGTCCTCACACTGCTACTTTTTGCTGTTCATGGACGTGGGTACAAATGATACTACCAAAGCAAACACCCGATCTACTCATTAGGGCAATTATAGAGCTCTAGTGACTAGGATAAAAAGTGACTTAGCTGGTGTTCTTCTTTACATGCCAGTCAAAGAGAATGACTCAGGCAGGAGTCCATCCTGCAAATTAGCACCTGACTGTGTGGCTGCTGTCACCAGTGGGCTTTGGGAGTCTACGACCACAGGACCCTTTTCAAGGAACAAAGACTACTGGGTCTCCCTGACAAAGTATGGAGAAGAGCAGCTTTAGCAACAGGTTTCTGAACCTAGTGAGGAAGGCTTGAAACTAGTTTCAACAGTGGATGGAGACCAAATCCTGAAGATAAGTCAAGGAACATTGGTTGGAGGACAGCAGGCATAGGAGGCTCTCACATTCCCCCTGAGAAAGCAGGGGGACCAGAGCCCATCTGAACTGCCTGTATACAAATGCAAGCAGCCTAGAAAACAAACAGGAAGAACTGGAAGTCCATACGCAGTCAGAGCTATGACATCATGAGATTAGAGAGATAGTCCACATGACTGGAGTGCTGTGATGGATAGAGACAGGATATTTACTAAAGACAGGCAGAAAAGATGATAGGGGTGTATGTTGTATGCGAAGAAGCAGCTTGAATGCATGGAGCTTTTCTATGTAAAGGGTGATAGATAGGCTGCCAAGGCCAGAAAGATGGACATTGTAGTGGATATCTGTTACAGATCACTTAAGAAGAGATGGACAAAACTCTTCAAACAAGTGGAAGATCACAGGTCCTGGTTCTCATGGGGGACTTTAATCTCCTGGACATCTGGTGGAACAGGGCAGGACAAGACAGACCAGGAGATTACTGGAGTTTGTCAGGCACAGAGAAAGAAAAAACAGTTGGGGAACACGATATTCAATAGCAGATTTCTCTGAAGGAACCAAAACATGGGAACATTTCAGATTCTGAAGGAAGCGAGGAAGGCAAACAGAAAAAAGGAAGAGCCTGGACTTCAGGAGCCTGGACTTTGTCTTTCATGGCAGCCTCCCACAAGACCTCATCTTCAGTTTTCTGAACAAGCCAAAGAGGCCAACGAGACCTGGCTGATCTTAGAATCATAGAATAATTCAGGGACAGCTTCCACAAAACACAAGATAGTCCAATTTGACGTGCAGAAAGCACATGCAGGAGCGGCCTTACTCAGCCACGGTGACCTGTTGCCAACTCCTAACTAAGCTCAAAACCAAAAGGAAAGATATGAAAGAGGGAAATAAGGATGGATTTAATAAAAATTAAGTTTCGTAAGATTTCATAAGGATGAAAGAATATAGAAACAGAATAGTCTCTTTTCTAAGAGAAGTTCTAATTGCACCCTGGGAGGGAAAAAAAAGAACCAAACACACACACACACACACACACACACACACACACAGTGATTAAGCACTGCAACAGGTTGCCCAAAGGGGCTGTCAATTCTCCATTCTTGGAAATAATTGAAGCTCAGCTGGCCCTGAGGGTCTGAGCAACCTGCTCTATCCTTGAAGTCAGTCCTGCCGGGAGCAAAGGGCTGGACTTTGGAGGCACCTTCCAACTAAAATTGTTTTATGATTTGGGTCTTAAAAATTACCCTTGAATAAGATTCATTCACCTGATATGAGCGTGACAACTGGCACACACAATCAACATTCTAGATATTTTGCATTACAGTACTCTCTAAGAGACTTAGATTGCATCCAGAATTCCACAGTGCAATTTATACCTATTTTGCTAAAAACCTTTCAAGAAAGTTGCCAAAAACGATAACCAAATGTAATGGAAAAATTTTTCTAAGGAGCAACTGGCCTGAATAAAAAAGTTCCCAGAAGCAGATCTACCTTTCTCACAGTACAGAAAATCTTGCAGCATAGGGAAAACAAAGCATATATATGCTCATCACCATACAGTCTGGATTTGAAGGTTGTTGTCACAATAAGCCAGACCTTTACACATTCAGTCATTTGTTAAATATCTGACTAATCCTCAGATTCCTCCATTTCCCTATATGGATGCTCTTCTCTTAGTTTCTTTAAGTGTATTGAGAGTCTCCTCACACTGCTGTTTCACGGTGTAAATTGAGCATTTAAGTCTGCTATCTTTTTTCTCGGATTGGAAAAAAAGAAAAAAAAAAAGATTTAGTTTGCTCAGAAGCATCAGTTCCTATTTCTTCTTTTCTACTTCAGCAACAGTCCCTCACTAAATACCCTTGGCATTGGTAACAACAAATGTATTCTCCTGCAGTTCCCCCCCMCACACACACACACATACTGAGTATTGAGGCCTCTGTTTTGTTTTGTTTCTGTTTGTCCTATCCACTCAGTTTCTTCTCATACAGTTGTTTCCAAAATATACTGTTTAAAAGTAGTACTCAAACACAGCACATTCTTTTCAGCAAACAAATTAGAATCCACTGCTTATCATATAGTCATATGCAGTATTTTACCAAGAAGGAATGAAAGATTCAGCCAAAAATCATATTGGTAAGAGATGAACCATGTGCTGCTGCTGAGAAGATTTTGATTATTAAATGGCAATCTGAGTAGAAATAGCTGAAGCTTTAACATATCTGTCCATATTCTTATGACTTATTCTTTAAAAAAGCTACAAAGCTTCTTTCAGAAAATAAGACTGTCCTTTATCTTCACTCATAAGATGGAAGCTGAAGTAATAAAACACATCTTTTTTCATCAAAAGTGCCTCACAGGAGGCAAACCTAGGCTGAAAAGAAAGATATTTTACAAATGAGCTCCTTGCAACCAACATGTTTTACAAGCTCCATGAATTCAGTCATGGTCTAAGTTTTGATTTAGCTTTTAAATAGGAGGTAGCAGAATGCAAATGTCTACAAGAGCACAAAAAGTTGCCCAATTGCAGAAACGGGCTAGTACCAAAACTCGGCAAATCAGAAGTTATTTTGAACATGGGAAAAATGTCCTCCTCTCTTTCATGCCATGATGGTGATTAGTGGAAATTGCTTCTTTTCAGACAACTTGTGGCCAGAAGTGCTCTTTCAGCTATAACACAGAATGCTAGGCTGAAAGCTATACAGGACAGAGAGGTTCTCTACAGAAGCAAGGAGTTGGTGTAATTTCAGAAAGGTTCTCTTGGAGTCTTTCCAAGACTCCAAAGAAAGGAAGAGTGTTCAGCAGCCTGACTTTCACTCAGTTTTCTTAGTAGGAATGACAACTGGTGACTTACTAAACTTTTGTATGTCACCTCTTAAGATTTAGTGCAGCATTTATTGACTGTATAACTGTCTTAATAACAGGCGACAAATAAGAAGCAAAGTTGTACCAGTTCAAAAAAACAAAAAGACACTTGTCTTTTTGTTGAAATCAACAAGTTAATCAACACAAATGAATTTTAAAAACAATGTGTAATCTAAAATATAAAACATACCTCAACAAAGGCCATGGAAACTTTTCGAACAGCACAGTTCTTACTTAAACGGATATCTGACTAATCTAAGAAAGTACTGTAGTGTATGAATACCACAAGATGACAGTTATGCTCATTATTTGCTCAATAATTATAAGCTACTTTGAAGATGGATAACACTGCTTACTATAAAGGATGCTTGATATTGAGCATCAAAAGCACACAATATACTCTTCCAGAAATTGTTAAGTACCTGTCTGTTTACAGCATTGTAGAAGATAATTACTCATAGCGTAACAGGCTGTTCACAGTATAAGTCAGATCAGCTCCTTAACAGGCTTGACTCACATACTGGCTTTTTAGAATAGCTTTAATGCTGCACATTAATGAATATGGTTTTAAAAAGAAAGAGTACTAACCCTGTAGAGGGGGTGGCATTTGTCCTTGAAACATGGTGCCAAACGAGCATAGATCTGCAGGCTATAGTAATAACTTGCCAGCTGGAGAGATAAAGCAGAATGCAATTGCTTTTCAAAGCACTTGTTGGCATCTACCACCTAGGAGAAAGAGAGCATTTATTTAGATGAAAGAATTAGCAAGCATACAACATTAAGTGCACAAACTTTCTAAAAGCTACTTGCTGTGATTTAGAAATAGCTCTGATTCTACATGTTTTCCTGGCACAGAAGTAAATCAGGAAAAAAAAAAGAAAAAAAAACCCACCAACAGGCAAAGATAATTAAGATGCTTTCCTCCCCTTGCTCCAACCACCTACCCCAAATGATTTTCAAACTACAGCTCTGTTTCTTCTCTACCACAAAGTTGTTATCCATATTTCTGCACTACATTAGAATTGTCAGTCAGATGGTGTAACTCCTAATGTAACTAAGAAAACGTGTCTTTTCACCAATGCCATGCTTATAACCCAATTCAAGAGCATGTGTTAGGAAGTTCCATTAAATGCAAAAGCCCACCCCCCCCCGCTTTTTTTTTTTTTAACTGAATTCAAGGACATAAAATTTAAAACCCTAAGGAAATTACATTTTCTTGTAGAATTTTGTAATCCTACGAATAGTCTTTCCTAGCAAAAGTATAGTAATAAAACCGCTATCAACATACCTGTGGTAGTGCAAGCAGATAGGCAAGAGACAAGGCCATATCATTTGGTAAAGCATCACTTGCCAGCTGTAGCAGAACTGCAAGACACAGGAAGGGGAAATAAAGCTTTAATTACTGTCCCATCTAGCCTTCACAGTTAGCAACTGAAATATTTTCAGTTTAACCATATTTTATTAGACACTAGCTTGAAGCTCTATACATACTTAATTAAACACTAATCAGTGCAATACAGAAACAGATAATATGTAATTAAACTGCAGCACAGCTTTACCTTGACTTCCAGGCAAATTGTTTTATGCATTAACCAAACAAGAATGAGACACTGCAGTTGCAGATGCTAAACAAAGCCACTTAAACATCACCTGCACCGATTTACCACACAAATCTGTTGCTTGTAAAAATCAAGGCAATAGCATAATGTTGAGAACACTGTAAGATACCAACGAGAGGAATGGTACAAAATGTCTTCTCCTCAAGCCTTAGTTCGAATTTGCTTGCCCCTGAACACAACAAGCCATAAAAAGTGTCATATGAATAAACAAGATCAGTGGAATAAAACAAAACATGAACAGGAATTCCCAGAAAGATTAGGGACACAAACCAGCTGATTTGCCTCATACATATTGCAAAGTTTCACACAGAAATCCTTTATCATGGACAATTATATCTAGACTGTGTTATTGAACTGATGAGGTACCAACAGGCTATAGATAAGCTGACCTAAGTTCAATGTCAATGGAAAGGTGTCCCAGATTAGAATGGGTTCATTTAGTAATAACATATAGGTAATGAAAAGAGAAATTTCCTTCCATCTCTGTAACGTTAATGTTTACTTTAATAAATTTGAAAGTTCAGCTTAGGAAGAAAGTAGTTGGGGAAAATGAACAGCAGTTGTTACGGACAGACTTAAAGCTGAAAGGATGGACAAACCGCGCGCTTTGCACTGAAGCAGACGGCATGAGTGCTAGGTCTGGCTTTCCACTTCCGCTCTTCTGCCATTAGGCGAATGGGGTTGGGGAGGGTGGGGAAGGCATATCTACCAAAAATTGTGAATATAATGTTTAAAGCCAGATTAGCCAGTCTCTTTCAGGACATTTACATTTCAAGTGAAACTGGACAAAAGCTAAGCAAACAAACAAAACCACTCCAAACAACAACCTCCCAACAAAAACGTTCCTACCAGGTATCGCAATCAAACATATCAGCACATGGACACAGGAGAAATGAATACATCAGCAAAGAATAATGATTCTGACCATAGAAAGATTTACTTCTGATAAACCTGACCCGAAAAYTGTCTGCTTCTCCTCCATAACCACGTGATGGCTCTGCTGTCCACTGTCCATTTCAGGACGACAGAATTAACAGCTGCCAGGATGCAAACAGAAGAACCAACACACAGACAACGTGGCCGAGCGCCCGCGCTCTGCCGGTTCGTAACAGGACCTCTGCTTTACGCAGTATTTCCTTCTGAACTAAAGCAAAACTTCACCGCGGTTGCTATTAAAGTTCCATCAAACAATTACAGAATAGTGACTGTCATGAAACCCTAAAGATTAAGTGCTGGGGGGATGGGAAACATAAATTATCAGTTCTAAGAACCCCTTCACAATTCTTTGAAACCCTGGACCAGAAATAGCACAGAGAATTGCAAGCATATCAGGAAAAAAAAAAATTAATTAAAAAAAAAAAAACACTTTCAGTTACTTGGTGTATTTTTTTATTTTTATTTCTGATCAGTAAAAGCCCTCTTCCAGGAGCCTAACTCTTTGCTTATTTTAAAGAAATCTCCTATATCAGTATTCCCCTCACACACAAACCACTCCTGAGGGCACGCTGGCAAGAGACCTGCAGAATTTAGACACACACACGCAAACGCACAGTGAATTCTTTGTTCTAAAGGATGAATTATAAAAGGCTTGAATGAGCACCTACAATTTTCAGATTATCATTAAACTGCCATCAGACTGAAGTGGATTTAAATACTGGCCCTCAGCCAGATACAAGAAGCAAATTTTTATGTGAAAAGTCATCACAGAGATTGTCTATATGGCAACACGCCACAGTTACTGCAAATACAAACCTGTCCATCAGAATCTACGCTTCAAATAGCTCTTACCAAGAGTTTTTTGCTGGTGACAGCTTGTTTCTGCTACATTCAAAATAACCTGGATGCTGTCCAAGTAAAGATAACAGGCCTCTGGAAATATCTAATATTAAAATCTTTATGAAGAAGTTGGCAAAATTTGTATTTTCTACTCTGAACACATGCTAAGTTACTTCCATACACTCTAACAACCATCTCTAGGCTTTGTAAAAAATTAGGGAAGAGGAAGCGAAGAATCTGTAAGAATCTCCTTTTCTCCCTTTCTCTGGAAAATTAATGATTGCAAAACCTCAGAAATACATAATAAATTGTGGGTTCTCTTCCAAAGTACCATCCCTAACATGACAATTGCCCAGCTAGTAAACATTATCTTCACTCTTCAGACAGCAATCATTATGGGCAGCATACCACCAGTACAAGGCCAAAAGACAACATGATTTTGTTCATATTATTTTATCAAGCTCATAACAACGATATCCCAGTTTTCTTACAAGAATGTACTTAACAGGAGAGTAAGAACTGCTTCCATTGTCATCCCTTATGAGGAATTAAAAACCCTCTGTACTATATTAAAAAAATATATAAGTTTGCGTGCATGTATTGTGTGTGTGTGCATATACATATATATCCTATACACACACAAGCTATTAGTAATCTGTAGAAATACCGCACATCCAAGACTAGTGAACTGCATACTCCTAAACCAAATATGGTGGTTTCCATTGAAAAGTTGAAATAAAAGTATATGGCTTACAAAGAAAGCCTCACTTTAAACTTTTCTCACATTACAAGTGATTTAATGTACTCATTTTTCATGACAGAACTCCCAATGGAGTAAAATGTACAGATATCTTCCTTCAAAAGATACTAACAACATGTAAATATTTAAACAGTTTTTTTTTTAAACCAGCAGGAGACAGAAAAAGACAGTAAAGAAACAACTGTAGTTTAAAAAATAAAGGAAACTATTTCATTTTTAACAAATTATTAAGTATATTCTATAAAATCTAGAAATTTCAAAAGAAGCTAAAGTGTTTTATGGATTCTAAAAATGGTATATGAGCAATTATGCAGCAAATAAAATGCTGTAAAAATCCTGCAATACTAAAGTCGTATAAAAAAAGACACAGAATCTGAACAAATGAATGCACAGACATACAAGTAAGATTAACACTGGGTTGCAAATTTCTATTTAATTATCTCTAAACATGGCAATATTCAAAAAAAACTTAAATCAGTTTTTCCCCACACAATGTTCATATCCTCATCAGCCTCCAAATGACAGTACCTGCTTATATGAAGCCAACTTGAAGATTTTAGATTTTTATAGTCTTTACTGAGCAACTCCTTTTAAAAACAACACTTTTCTTGGAAATTCTGTAGCTATTTTTATCAAGACTACCGACATAAAAACTTGAACCATGACACAACTGGTACAAAATATCAAGACATCACCCCAGAATATTATGCACAATTCTATATATTTATCTCCATACATACCTTCTCCAATATATAGTAAATACTTAAGTGCACACATGCATACCCGTACCTTCCGTAGTTGGAAGTAGGTCTTTTCCTTCACTCTTCGTTTCTGTCAGTTTCTCTGTCCTCAGCAAGACTTCTGCAAAGCTTTCCAATGAATTGTTCTGGTATCTGCCATAGCTTACTTCAGACTACAAGTAAAATAACCAAATGACACATGTCCACTACACAAGTGCAATTCTATTTGGTTCATTTGCATCACATACAATTATCAGCCTCAGTTTCTGCATTGGCTTTCCTTTCTGTCTAACTCTGAGATTTTTTTCTATTATTACACAAGACTTCAAATGCTTATTTAGCCACCAATAACCCAAAATCAACATTGTTACTTAATTATAAGATCTCAACCTGAAAACTAAAAATTCAGAGCTCTGTAATAGAGACTTACTTCTGCAACATATGGCTCAGTAATGAGAGACTCATAAAATGGATGACAGCCTTGCTTTTCCACAGCGGCATTTTCTCCAGACCCGCTTTTCAATACATCTCC
>NW_020447353.1:2099210-2183219 GCF_003343035.1 Apteryx rowi
AAAAAAAAAATCTATAATTGCTGTACAGAAGGGAAGCAACTGCAAATGAAAATATGATTGAATTCAGTGGGGATGACAGGAATCTTCCTACATATAGCAATGCTTAATCAGGTCCAGGATTTTTAAGAAAAGAAAAAGAATCATCCTCAAAAGTAGTATGAGAGAAATTGACATTATAAACATTATAGAAAATCCACTGAAATAGAGAAAGCAGAAAAGGGGAACTGAAAAGGAACAGATTTGGAAATAAAATGACACTATTTAAAGAGAAGACTTCACTGGATTTTATTCCCCAAAGCTCTGAAGTTTTGCCAAATTTCAGCTATGCCTTCTATCACTAGGCTAAAAAAGCAAGAGAAAACTGATTAGAATAACAAGAAAAGGAAACAGCTTATAGATCCATTCTTTCACCAAGTTTTGCCCAAAGACAACCCCTTGACGTCTCTAGCTCTGTTTATCCATTTCAGGTCTTCAGTTATCAGATACCAATGAAGGAGCTCTGCTTTTATACTAACACATTAGTGAATGTGCAAACATCTGGAGACATGTCAGTAACCCCTTACATGTAATGGTCGAAGGTAAGTTAGTGATCTCTTCCACCACTGTCCATCACTGACAGCATGCAGCATGGCTTTTGTAGTCATAGTTGTGTTAGACAACACCTTCATGGTTTTTGATGTCGTCCAGTACAACAAATCAGCAGACTGGCTAGAGGAAACGGTGGTTTCATCCTGTGAGCATATCCAACACACAATAGCGAATGTTAGACTCGTGCTTTAATTAGGCCACTGACCAAAAGCCAAACACATCAGAACTCAGGCACACTGTGTTAATAACTTATTTCAATGACCATTGATTTAAGCAACAGATGTTGTGTAAAAACAAACAAAGGGAACTTAAAAGCAACATGGGAGTTTTCAATCTAAAGTGAGTAGCATGATCAGTAGAACATTTTGCCACTTATTAAATTATAATCTCATGATACCAGCTGCTTATATTTCCAAACTTTATAATGATACGGTTTGACATAGTTGTTTAATGGTTCTATTAAAATACTGACTTCTCTACAAATGAGGCAACAACATGCTAAAGTTACTTAATAATTGAAGAAAGCTGATAGTAGAGACAACCTTGTGTTAGTACAGAGGAAGCATCAACTAAGTCACCTTGAATTCTCAGTAGGGAAGTGGTGAAGAAATGTAAATATCTCTAGACCAAGTGAAAAAATATTGTCAAAATTCAAATTTTGCAGTCAGGACTTATGAGACACTGAATACAGCAAATCTAACAGGCTGCAGAAAACATTTGAGATTGCAGTCTATTCTCAAACCAACAATTCTTCTGCAATCCATGCAGGCATGCACCTACATGTTGTGCTGGAAAACACCTTTACCCAGCTTCAGTAAACTCACATTTAAACCTGTTCTTAAAATTCAGGGCATGTTGCACAAAAGGAGGTTTCTATACCACGCCTTCCTCAAAGAAAGCATTTAATTAACACCAAAACATCCATGGGAGCTTCTCTGTGGTATCTAACCATTCCAGTCCCAAAAGGCTTGTGTCAGTTGTGTGTTTTACAAAGCTCACACATTAGGACATAAATACACAACTAGCACACTAATGCAAATGCTCTGTCTTCAGCAACAGCAGAAAATATAAATGTTCCCCTCCATACATTAAACTTTGACAGCTGCATCTCCAACTTCCCCCCCCCCAACAACCCTATTACTCATTTACCCATACATAAAGGGTATTATGATAGAAAAACTCTATCAGTGTAACTAATAAATGAATATGAGTTCTTAGGTTGCACCTTATTAACTCATGACATTTCAGACATCAGAGCAGAACGATGTCAAGTTACGCTAGAGGGAATTATGCCCCACCGTAACCTCAGTGACAAAACATCAGTTAACTTCAATGAGGTAGAATTTTACTGCAGAAAAAGAAAAATATATATATTTTTAGTATCTTTTACTGTATTACTCAGTAATATGCTGCCTCAAGTTGATTAAAGTGACAGTTCCATTTTAGCTCTTTCTTTCTATCAAGGCTTGAACTCCCCCCCCCCCAATGTTTTCTGAAATGATATTGTGCACTTCACAGATAAATATCACCATAAAAATGATATCATCATAAGTGATACCTATCACATTTCTCATGAGCTCTTATGTATTTAGGGAGTTTTTTTTAAAAAAGAAATTATTTTTGGTACTTAGTACTAAAGTATTTTGTTATTTATTTTAAATGCCATATACAGAAAATTAGTTTCTCTGTCTCCACTTTCAAATGGATGCTTCAGGACACTGAACTGATCACCACCCCCCCCCCCAAAAAAATCCCCAACTTCTCAATTACATTTCCGCAAAATACACTGAAAACAAACAAACAACAAAAACACCCTTTAAGAGTGTCAAAATTAGTGGGCTAACTTTAACACTGGTGCATGCTGGTACAGCTCTAATGCTATCAGAAAAACTCTACAGATTTTTACTAAAAAGAATGTTAATTGTTATGACTAATTACAGTCTTTTCTGAATATATAAGAACATTACCTGAAAAGCCACTCCTATGTGTACATGGAACAGCAAAACTTTTAGTCTACAATTTTGTGCTATCCTGAATCAGCCTTGCAAATTAGGTGATTAAATCATTTTGAACGGGGGACATGGAATCCTCTAATTGTATCTTCAGGGAAAGATTATGGCTATTTAAGGAAATTCTAGATCTGAAATTTTTTTATTTCTTCCTGATTTCTCTTATAATAAGTGAACACTTCACAATAATAGTAAAAAAACCTCATTAAAATTTATTAGTCCTAAATTAGCAGCTGAAGAAAGTCATCTGAATCTAAACTGATGTAGAAAAAAGCCAGCCGACAGAAACTGAGTTATCAAGATCATCTAAAATCTTTACAAATTACCTAAAATATATATATTTATATATACATAGCTCTAACCTGTCTAATCCAAGGACTAATAGCAAAGCCAACCATTTTTTTAAATAAGCCACAGAAAAAAGAGACAAATTAAACACCTGCAACATGGAGGTTTTTTTGGTCTTTATTGGTAGTTAGTCAAGCACAAGGGTCAAAACATGCAGAAACCATACTCTGACTACACCTTATACATTAATAGCGCTGTGAAGGGCATGAATGATAAGACTAAAATCTGATTTTTCAAACACATCTGCATATGCTGACCTCATGAAAGGAAAGCTAAAGATTTTATAATTACACAAAGTAAGGAGGAGCAAACTGCTTAAAAGTACGGAAAGTCAAATCTTAGTTTTCTTTTTTCTTTTTCTCTTTCTGGTACTCCCATTGGAAAACATAAATTTAACTAGTCTCTTTTATACAAGTATCCACATACATTCTACATTTGTATTTTGTTTCTTGGAGTTTTGTTTTCCTTTTCTAAATATATATAACAGTTAACAGATCTGGCTAATGGAAAACTCCAGTCGTGCAAAAATAAGAGAGACCTTTGATGAGCTGCTAAGGGAAAGGATTCAGCTCAAGATTATAACACTAAAGGTTTGGTATCATTAGGTGTATAAGCTCTTATTAAGACTTATATTGTCAGTGGAGCCTAGAAAGTAACCRAGCCTTAAGCAGACGCAATGGATTTGCTTCAGCTGCTTAAACACAGGCATTGATGACTGTGAGACACACAGGGGCATTTGAGACATCTGCATAACGCCAGCAGATATGACAGAAGACCTACAATCTCTGGGCCGGTAGCTAAAGGCCAGGTGCATACCTTAGGGCATCTCAAATTGTTCTGAATATCTATGATTAGATAACTGAATCAAGCACCTAATGGCTGGTTAGCTGAATCATTCTCTGCGCACCATTGACTATGTCTTCACTGATTACAATAGGAACTTAAGCACCTCGTGCACGCAGACTTCTACATTGAGATGTTCTGTTCTTCAGCACAAGAGTTCAGTGACACTGAAAATGAACTCCTTGCAAGAACACGATTCCTTCAGGAACGATAGCCGTCTCTTTCTGTGAGAAGAATTCTATTTAGTTGCTACAGAGTTAAAACCAGTCTATTTACTAAACCACAAAACATAGTTTTATTTAATTAAAAAAATAAATAAAATAAGACAAAGGACTAGTTGAAGTGGCAACAAAAGCATTATTTCTGCCCTGAAGTTCCAAAGATTCCGGGCTGAAGATTTTCCAGTGCACGCTACATAAATACAACATTCCTTACTCTTTTCTAAGCAGCAACAATAAAGATGCACGATCTATCTATCTATCTATCGAACTTGCACGTATTTTCAAAAGATCTGGTCTTTTCATAGAGCTAGTGCTTGGGGGAAACAACAGCAAAAGATAACACTAATGCTCTGTTAGTAGGAACTTAATTTTGTTTTAGCAACATCTGCAAGACAACCATTCATTTAATTTTTTTGGAGAACTGTCTTCAAATTACTTATGTTCGCCTATCACTAAACAGTTTTGATCCTCCCCCCCACAAGAAGAGTAGCAGCATTCTTGAAACTGCAAATTCCTCTTGTGCTAATGTGCCACTATACAGYAATTACATTTACGCATTCAGATGTGTAAAAGATAATGATTTTATTTACAACAGAAGCAATGCATGTTTTAAGTATTAAGCAGATTAAGCATAAAGTCAGAGCTCATTTACAAGGCAAGATTTACTGTGGTTATTGTTTCTACTGTTTATACATAACACAGCATCTTGTGGCTAAGCATTATAATCTAATAATGTTAGCAATAATATTCCGAAACGTTCTTCATGAATCAAGACCTTAATTTGATCACTGAGGTATTTCGTTTGAGCAGCACAAGAGTAGTTGCTGAGRCAATTATAGCATACTATGAAGAGGACAAAGGGTGGGGAAGGAGAAAGTTTAATGAGCAAAATAGTCTGTTATGTCGGAAGCACTGTAACTTCCAGAGGATAATTTCTCCAATGGATTCCTTGAGTTCAATGAACAGTGACAAGCTGGACCCTTAGGTAATAAAGTACATCCTTGTGCAAATGCATTAGTTCCTACAGAGTAATTACATGCATTTTCATCACAGCAAAATGGAACTTCCTACAGAATAGAAAACACCAAGAACTCAGAAATATTACACTGAAGTCAGTACAAACAACAATGTTAGCAGGCAATCTGTGAACATAAGTAGYCAGCTGCTATCAAGACTTCTGAAAGTTTCATGGGAAAAAAAAGTCTGAGGACAAACTTAAAACAATAATGCAATGACTTCAGACATTCATAGGGAGTTCTTCCTCATCATCAAGAGAAGAATGTCTGAAAAGTATGACCAGTTGTTGATGTGGGATGGTATCATGGAAAAACAGATAGTGGGAACAGAACCATTCAAYACTAGATAAAGTTAGGAAGAGTTAGGAAAGGGCCACAAAAGCTTTGAAATACTGATATATTTACAAATAGATTTTTTAATGCAACAGAGAAAGGGAAGCACAAAGAGATTTGTACACTAGAAAAGGCTCAGTCATGTCAAAATAAGGAATATTACGTTCAGAGCACCAGTTTGAAAGGGTATGAAAAAGTGAGGAAGAAAAGTATTTGTCAAGGCCTTGAGAACAGGATGCTACAAGTTAATTGGGACATAAGTAAAAAGAAAGGAGTAAGAAGAAAGGGCAGAAAAATCTCATTTTATTTTTTCCTTAAAAAAATAAAATTCTGTGCAAGAGAAAGGTGAAGCATCAGGTATTAAGTGCAACTATTGGGATTGCAGTCATGGGATTCAATCAAGTCAGAGAGTAGCTATTGAATATATTGCTTTTCTAACATTTCAGGTGTTTATAACAAAGGTAGGGTTACACAGTGGCTAAATATTCTTCGATATGTTTCCTCCTGTGTCACGGCAAGACACTGCAAGAAATAAGAGAAGCTATAAAGCCTAATTTAAATTAACTGTGAGAGGACAAAAAGTTAGAATTAACAAATACACAGAACTCTTCAGACTGTTGTGTCATGAAATACGATCTGGCAAGAAAGCTGTATCAGACAAAAAAACAGAAAAATAAAAAACTTCAATGAAACAACATATAAACTTGCCAGGTCAACTGCCTGCCTACTTCCAATTCCAGAGAACGAGCTACAACTGGGGGGGGGGAGAAGGGGGGGCAAATAGGAGGAAGTAAAAATGGATAATTTTCTGGATGCAAATTCCCCAGCATAATTAAAATTGCTTCAGATATCCAAACTGAATTGGAAATGAAGTTATCAGTGAGTTTACTCAAGTCTAATGAGTACTAATGTTTAGCTCATGTTTCTGAATTAATTTATATGCATGCATATTTTTCTCTCACAACGTACATATGAGTCAATTGGACTACAGCATATGAAAGATGATATGTGACAAATTTGTTATATACATTAGAAAATTGTAACCGCAGTCATCAGCATCCACATTATCAAAAAACTCCAAAGTTTAATTAACCTTCATTTAATAACCTATCAGATAAATTTATTTACCAATTTCCACACACCCTCAAAAACTATACATGCCCACAAACAGACCTCTTCATATAAATGAATGTAGTAAGTATGTAAGTTAAATGTTTAGCTCACTCCTGAAAATTTTCAGTGCTATTTTATTTTCCTCTCCATTTTGTTTATATATGAAAAGTTATATGTTTCTATTCCAATAACATGAATGAGACATTTCTTTAGCTACCTGTTAAATATACCAAAGGCAAAAACTAACTTGCATCTTCAGTTATCATTGGTAAAAATTCCCAGAAGGTAAATGACATTAAGTAGGACTGCAACTCAGGCATATTTGTCTCAAAAAGCCAGACTATACAATATGAAGCATCTTTCTTCTTTCCTTCTCTACTCTTCCCTTTCTTGCTTTAGTTCTTTTTTTGGTTGGTTGGTTTTCTTTTAAGATATGTTTATTGCTTACAGAAATACTTAATTAAACAGAAAACATAGAGAAGAAAATAAAGGAGTTTAATTTACATGAACATCTTCCCCCCTCCCCCCAAAAAAGTTAAAAAAAAAAACAAAAAACTTATAATATTTTAATCTCTGAAGAGGCTGAAAAAGACCTTTATTTCTTTCATAAACAGGCAGTTACATCTTCTTTAAAGAGAAAAGTCCCTGTTTTGTTAACATTATAATCAAGAAGAGAATAAAGAATAATTGGAGGCTTTCTCCTGTTCCTCTGCCTGTATCTGCCACAAAGCAGTTAGAGTAGATGTTCCTTCTTACATGTGAGCTAACAAAAATATTTTCACAGGCAATATCTAAAAACTAAAAAATGGAAAAAAGCCAAACTTCTTGTTGCACAGAAAAAAGGGAAAAAGATTAATTCAGAAGAGTGTTGAATTAAACACATAACACCTTGCTTTTTTTTTTTTTTTTTGCCTTGCCTTGCCATATGGACAGATCAAAAAAACCAAAMCAAAACAAAAAACATTAACATATCTTATTATATTAGGTTTTGTTGCACTTTCCTCTTTGCCTGTCTCTGGGTTTATATTTTTTCTATGGTGCTGAGATTGCCTAGAAAGAACCATCCAAGACCAGAAGAGACTATATGTAAAAATAAATAAAAGTATACAAGCAAAAACTTGCACTTGAAAAGCATCTACCAATGTGTGTTCTTAGATTGTTTTCACTTTGTCTGGTAAATGGGCAAAGGTTGCTAAGCCTCAAATTCAATTCTTCATCACAATACAAAATAAAATCATCAGTATTTTAGAGACTATCTTTAAAGCTTACCTCAGTATCCTTACTGATCAATGATGAAGGTCCTGAGATATTTATATTCTCGCCTCCTTCTGAAGGAAGTAACTGGTAATTCACAGCCTGATAAAGAATCTATAAAGACAAAATAAATATAATCCCCATCAGCCAAATAAATGAAATGTAAGAATTATAACACTGATGTAACCGGAAAGCCAATAACTCGGGATGCTAAAGCTTCCATAGAAAAACAAGGGGTGGGGAGGGTGCTGGGGGGAGGAAGGGAGAACAAACCAACACATACACATATACATTTCACACCCTCTTACTACTGTAGCCCCTAGGCACAACGGCCTTTCCTTCTGCATGATTTTGTGCAGCATTTTTTATACAACATAGGATTTGTTTTCATTAGGTTTGAATGGGGTGCACTCTGTGGTACTCCGTAGGCTAAAGAACATCCATGTAAAATAGTTATCATAAAAGTTATCATAAGCGTGCCACTGAGGTGACAGACAGCTTTACAGAGGCAAGTGTAGCAGGACAAGGTAATGGTTTAATGAGTAGAATTTCTGCAACACAGAAACATGATATGTACGATACTAACAGTATTTTATCAGAAGTCCATGCTGACCAGGGGATATTAAAGGTTTTTTTTGCATTTATCTRCCTCTCACAGAGAGTGAGTTTAAACAGAACATGTAGGGCCACTAATGAACAGAGCTGAAAAACTTATGCATAGCTTATAGGGAAAGTAAACACTGGATTTAAATAAGGTATGACAACCAGAACCTACACGCTACAAGGAATAAGGAACTAAGTGTGCTTTAATGGAAATCATAACTTGAGTTTGGCTTGCTGGGGCAACTGGACAGCACCAAATCAATCAGCACAGTGCACATTTGCTGCTAACGATACTGCACAAAAAGAGAAACCTGAGTGCAAATTTCACTCTCATGCTTTGTGATGAGAAGAGAATCTTTTCCTTTGAAGAGGTGGGACATGAGACAACACTAAGCGGTGCCTGAGCAGCTGCACTGCATCCCAGCCAGCAGAAAAGGAAGCCTTTGGAAGGGACGAGGCAGCAATACAGACACTGAACTGACAGAAAGTCTAACAAATTTGGGTTTACACAGTGCCAAAAGTTTATTTGACTTCAAATGCTAATTCCACGTATAAGGACTTAAGGGGAAAAACAAGTTTCTTCTTTTTTTCTTTTTTTTTTTTCTGTACTAAACAGGTCTCAATCCTGCAAAGATTCCACTTGTATTTAAGCTTGTGTTGTACCTATTTCTCTTCAATTCGAGTGTCTTTCATGACAACACAGTAAGTAGCTTGCAGGAGCTAGACTTTATTTCGAGTCCTTTGTAGCATTTTATTCTGATATCATTCTATTATTGAAGCCATTTAGCTGCAGAGACTGCTTTCATATCATGTTTCCCATTTTTCTCATACACACTACTTTACAAAATTGCTTGTACAGAAAATGGACATGCACTTGCAGTTACCTTAATTAGAATGTATATCTATTGCTCCCCTCTCCCCTCTACTCTCTTCAGGAGACATAAAACATAAGCTAATTAATATGAATTCTCAGAAAATAATAGCATATGGGCCAAACCAGAGTTTAATTAAAAGAAAATTTAACCTTTTGACAACCTACATTACTGCAGCGCAGTTTCAACTAAAATCTTTCAAAAGGTTTTCTGTCACYGTGCCAAGACATATCTTTAAATTGCACAGCTACGTGTTCTCACGCATATATGTGACCAATTGGGTGCCTACAAACATGATCCTGCTAAGAAATCAGTCATTGCAAATTTTAATAAGAGGATTTATATCCAAGTCTTCATTATTTTCATTAAAACCATCACATGGCTGAAATCAGTAAAGAGGTAGAGATCATAAAAATAYAAGAATAAACATTTAATGGACATGTACGTAGATGCTTAATGGAAGTTGCATTACAAGCTATAAAAACCTGACAGAACTTGAAAAGCATATTAGAAAAAAGTGCTTAACTGCATTTGCCAATAAAATGTTAATCAGATATTCAGTGAAGGCACTAGAAGTATTAARTACTTAAGATCTAAAATGCAACTTCGTTTCATAGGAAAACAGTTATAAGAGACCTTATCTGTTGCAATTCAACAGTGAAAGTAGAAAAATACAGTAGAACAGATGTAACCTTGTTAGAGGAGGGGTAAAAAAAAAAAAAGAAGAAGAACTTAAAGGCACAAACTTAAAAATGAACAATGAAGTCCCCTCTATTACCTTGGTAAGCACTGAACTAGCACGAGAAGTTTTAGAAACACCTACCTGGGTTTGCAATGAACTGCTCACTCCCAGCAATGTCTCTATGGCACTTGGGGGGCAGTGCGTCAGAGCAAAAGCCATGAGTTCCTGACGCATACCCAAGTCATGGTAGCTTTCAGATTGACCGAGTTGACTGCATACCTCCCAGCTTTTAGCATAACCTATAAGGGAACACAAAACTTGCTTCTGAGGTTGGCAAGCTTTGCAAATGACAGGAGGATGATTCATAGTTCTTATTGGGTAAGACAAAGTAGGGCAGGGGCTATTCCTGCCAACACTTAACATTCCTTGAGAAGGGCACACTCCACAAAACAAACATAACTCAACTTCATACTGACTTAGTATCTAGAAGATCCATTATCATAGTGCAGATATCAGTCCAGCAGACATCTGTAAGCACACTACGTACACATTATGGGTATCTTATTGCAATATGAAAATCAGAACATACTTCTTCAGAGTTTACTGTTAAATACATCACTGTAATGATTGTAAGAAAATATCACTTCGTATTCTCAATGAAGTTCAATTCATCTCAGGTTTTCCTGTCTCAAGATTGAGAAGAAACCTAGAGGAACAACTCCAATCTTCTTTTGCATCTTGACATACATACATGCCATTTACTTCCACTCATATCCTTAAATATACAGGTGTATATATATATATATACACGTGTGTGTGTGTGTGCACGCGCGCACACATGTGTATACACATATCACAAATATTTTAAAGGCCTTTGATGGACAGCTGAAGATCTAAAAGACCAACACATTCCTATTAGCTGCCATCACATATTTTGCCTGGTTGAGAACAGGAACAGAAAAGAAATGAATGAGAAACTGTGGCTCCCTAAGGCTACAAGTCTAATAGTTATGGTAACTACTGTATGGCATACAGTGTTTGCTGTATACATTTGCTCTGTGTATTTGCATATTACATGCATCAAACACACCTGAGTGTGTTTGTCTTGCAACAAAAGTATCACAAACAGCTAGGATCCATTTTTCCCACAGTAGGAAAAGGTTACAGAAATCTGCAAGCCTCCTCTCCTGAGCCCCTATCCATCACATGCACCTTTTATCAGAAGGCCAAGAAGTTCAGATATGCCCAAACGTACCACACAAGAGTGTCTCCAAAACTCAGTATAGGTTCAGCTTAAAAATACCTCAATTGTTTCTTTTAAAGTGCACACTTAGTAAGAAACAAAAGTCAGCACTTAATACTACAGCATAAAATATTGTTTTAAGATGGAAAGCTAAACTAATACAAGACTGTTACCCAACTGGCTAACAAAGTTACATTTCTTATATTTTTTTTATCTTTCCAGAGATAAACAAGTGGAATAGCAATCCTACAGAAAAAATTTACATGTGATTCAATTTTTTCAGGTTGGAACACAGTTTAAGAAGGTTATTTAACTTATTTAATTTATATTTCCATAGTTTTATATAGAAGAAATATGAGATATAGTAAAAGAAATAGTGTATAAATGATAATGAATAGGTGTGGACCAACATAGATGTTTAATCTCAACAGTATTTCACATGAACGTTAACAAGTGATACTAGGACATAGCACTCTAAGGATTTAAACAGTGAGACAAATTAAAACATTTTCCTCCATTTCCTTCTCCCCCCTTATTGAGTAATTTACAAGAAAAAAAAGCATTGAGGAGCCAGTTAAGAACAAAATCCCAGATGGGACAGTTTTATGAGCTTCTGTCATGAAAAACAAAGGATTATCTGAATTGCAGTATACAACTTCTGTTGAGAGCTCTCGGGGAACTAAACAGACTAAAAGAAGAGAACATTCCTCCAGAAGTCACCAGGGCTTATATATTTTTTATTTTGGGACTTACACAGGAACTGTCATATTTCATACCACCTGTCTTTCATAGTTCATATGCTGACTTTTGATTGTTACTTCAGATTGGACAATTTCATATTTTACAGCCAGCAGAATCTCAGCAGACTCAGATTTCCACCACAATTACACCAGCCCCATTTATTTACTTCACCTGTGGCCATGAGCTCTTGGCAATGCATACTAGCTGCTTTGTAGTCCTGGAAACTGAGAGCTTGTTCTACTAAAAGGATTAAAACTTGACCTTTTCTTTCCATTTGGTCATCTCCTGTAAGAAAAATTGAACATTTTTATTAGGTACCTAGAAGTAATATTCAATTTAAGTTCACTACTGTATTTCATAAAACTGTATGCCACAGCATGAAAAGACCCACCCTGTGGAAATATAATTACCTACTTTTTCCTGAAGGAAACAATAAAAACAGTTACCTATTTTAAAAGCATTGGCTTCATAGCTAGCTGAAGAATCTACACAGCATATTATGTCTAGGTTAAAAAAGAGTTTGAAAAGAAAGTAAACACAGTCATTCATGTGATGGCCAAGATGGAAATATATCAAAATTGGTATTAAAGTTAAGGGAGATATAAATCCAAATACTGACAAAAATGATGACATCTTCTGTGAACTGTAATAGAAAAAGAATTTGGAAAATTATGTTTTGTTACAGTATACAAAGCCCTCAATTTAAACATCTACTTCATGGAGCCAAGTGATTCATGAGAAGTGGAAGACAGCTATTACAATCCCTACTCTGCTAAATTTAGAGAGCAGAACTGAGAGAGTTTCACATCATGCATGCATTTTGATCACTAGATCTTCTGCCCAGTGCCTCTTCTCCCAACTATGAGTCAAAAAACAAAAACAAAAAACAAACAAAAACCAACACACTTCAGATATGATAAAACTCTTCTGACTAAAGTTTCATCAAGAATCTCTGTGAAAAATGTCCTGACCTGCATTTTAAGAGATCAGTAACTGCAGATGAAAAAAATCTTAGAGTATTTCCTAATGCCAGATGACTCAGCACAACTTCTAGCTATGCAGGAGTTAAGAGTTTTTTCACCCACCACCACAGTTTTTTTCTGTTCAATCACTTTACCGTGAGCATACTTAAAATAATCTTAAGAGAAGAAAAGCTTTTAACACCTGCACTACTGCTTCTGAATTAACCTGCTCTCTACTAACCTTTCGTGAAGCCTAAGGTGTAACATTTTTAACTGAAGTCTTCAGGAACCACAATGCGTTAAACTGCGTATCACTAGGCAAGAACAGATCATACAGTGCAGGGAACAAAACAAGTAAACAAACAAAAAAACCCCACCAACCGCACACATGCCTACTGAAGAATTTATAGGATTTTATAAGCAAAAACAAAGACCTTGAAATATATGTGCGACATTTTTTTTTATTATAGTCGTGCGGACTGTCTTTGGGGTAAAGCATATGCAAGTACCCTGGTAATGTTTTCCCACATTTTATATTTCTCCGGAAAGTAAGGGGATTATGAATATTTATTATGGACAATTCCCTTCCTTTTCAAAGCCTTTACCAGAAACTTATTTCTTACCTTTTTCCAATTTAGAATGAACACGATAGAATCAAAGAATCATTTACATTGAAATGGACCTCTAGACACCAGCTGGTCCAGCCTGGTGCTCAAAAGAGTGCTTATGTCCATGCACTATTTGGAAAGGTGATTAAACATACACAGGAAAAATAATCCCATGCTATTCATTTTAATTTAGGAGAGAAGGAGAGCAAGAAGCTAATAAAAAAAAAAAAAGGGGGGGGGGGTTCAGCGCAAGTTTCTTGATCATGTCCTTCCCCCCCATTATTAAAAATAGATTTTAAGGAGTCACTGCTGATGCAGTCATCTGAAAAGGGCACTGCTTTATGAAACTGTATTATTACAACTTCTGAAATGTAAATATTTCAGAAGGTTAGACAAATCCACTTCCAAAAGCTATTTTAAAGTATATGTTCTTAAATTATGTAGCTGTTATTTTTAAACTCTACTTTACATATCCATCAACACAGGTAAAGTGAATTTCTTTTCAAAGCTTTTTCAAAAGATAAGATGTACCAGTTGTACCAGAATGACACTCATGGAAACGAAGTTGCCCCCCTAATTATAAGGTTCAACCAAGATTTCCATAGTCCTAGTGCGTCAAGACTAACTCAGCTGGGAGAACAGCTTGGCTTCCTATCATTCTGTCTTGGGCCTCTTGCCCTACTCCCACCAATGCCCGCACCAACAGCCCTAGGGTCTTGTGAATTAGTCACATCCAGGGATCTTACGTTGCAACACAACACTTGTGTGGTTTTGCCTGCTGGAATCTGGGAACTTTTCATCCAGACAATAGCAATTAGAGATGACAAAAAGGCATTTCCATCTGCAAAAGTTAAATTTGAACTGACATTTCATAAGCAAGACATTCGTAGTTCTCACTCACCATCTCATGCCCACTCCACACTGAGAGTGTTAATACTTGTGGAGAGATTTGTCTAAGTGGCAGACAAATAAAAGGCAGTAAGACTAGCCAAATTGTTTTTATTCAGACTTCAATTAGACAAAATAATCACTGATATTTATTATTATTTAAAAACACTGGGGTTGGATGGAAGAGAGGAGGAACACTTGGAGCAAGGAACTGCTTTTTTTGTTTTGTTTTTCTTAATTGTGCTTGAGCAGTCATATGTTGACTAGTCTGTCCATTCCCACTCACCTCCATCTTTTTTGGCTAATCAAGTTTGATGCAGYAGATTACACCTTTGCATGTTTCACAAAAGTGCAAGCACAAAATATACGAATCCTTCTCCTTCCATTCTACGGCTATACTTTTTACCTTATCTCCATTCTTCTCTCATTTAAACTGCCATTATCTTGACACATACTTTTAGGCCATAGAACGACTGTCAGCCCCAACATGACTAGCAAATCCCCTGCAACACACAGCCAGAGACTTTCTTCATGTGGCTTTCATCGCCTCAGTAGTGCAGTCACTTAAAATACCACTTATTGCAGATTAGCGGCACGTTCTTGTTCCTACATTCAAACACAAAAAAATTCACTGCTGCAGCTTCACAACTTCTCCTTTGAAGAGATTTTTAATAATAAAGTCTTACAAAAGTGAAATAGCTTTTTAATTCTAAATTGTTCCCCTGCCATTTTGACAGATACCCAAGCTTTAAAAAAAGTTCAGTAAGAAAAAAAAAAAAATGTTAAAATGATAACCCTATTTTATCACATAAATCTATATTAACCTTTAATGTTACTGTCTGACATCCAGATTTAAACAAATCAAGTTCAGAAATTGGAAAGGTTGTGTTAGTTTAGTTTCCCTTGCATTATCTGTGAAATAGTGAGTGTGTGCATGTACGAGTAAGTGAGTGTGTTTAGATCCTTAGGACTACCGCTTCCTTTCATCATGAGAGATGCATTTCTATTCTAAGGGTTACTCCACTCAGTAAGATTTAAGGGAGTCTCCAAGTTTCCCCTCCCTCCCTACCATATTCTCCTATCTGAAGGCTAAATGTCATAAACAAAGTCGACAGAAGCAGATATTGAATTAGGAATGATGTGGAGTCTCAGAAATGATAGGAAATCTTTTTTACTTGAGAAAAAAGAAAAAAGGATAAGTCGAATGCTCTAAAAAAGTTTGAATTCAATTTAGGTCATTAAAAGGAAAAAGACATTTCAGGTAAAATGCATGCCAAACTTGTGAGTGGGTGAAACAGAAGAGAGAACAGTAACCCGAGTGAGAACAAGTCATAAAAACTTGAGAGTCAAACAGAATCAAAACTGTATGTAGAATCCAGGAGTTCCATCTTAACTACCTTTACAAGACCACAAACCATCTGTCTGGTTACTTCTATATACATCTGTGACAGTGTGCTCCTTTTCCCCCCAGTGGGCTCTCTCCCCCTCAACCTGACCTTCCTGTAAACAGCAAGTAGGCAGGGGCTAATTGAGCATGCACCAGCTAAGACCCATCTAGCATGCAAATATGACTATGAGTCAATCATCTCCCCCCATAAACAGGGGGCAGCCCAGAGCCCCTTGAGCTCTCCTGCACAGCAGCAGGCTGCACTGCAGAACCTCCCCTTGAGCAGGGACGCCTCTCAAGGTTACTCCTCAAGGTTGAGAGATTCCTTACCCGTGACAAGTAAGTGATTAATAGCATGCTGAACTTTTGCGAACTTCACGAAACTTGGCTGAGTTATCTCTCTGATTAATTGTGCGCATAATCCCTTAGACATAAGCCGTTGACCAAGTCTGAGACAAGGATCAGATCCAGCCACACCTAGGCTCCTCTCCGAAGGAGTTTAGAAAGCAAGGGGGTCCAGTCTGAACCTCGTGACTCAATGGGAGGGTCTCCGTTGCACATGCATCTGACCCTGTCCTTCACGCAGTAAATAACTGAGTGAACCTTGCCAATCGAACCTCGTTAAATCATTCTTATTTACGACTGAACTTTGTTAAGTCGCTATCTTACCACAATAAACATAGTGCTGATTCCCTCTTATGAGTGAAGTTCATCACTCCTTCACGACAACATCAAGAAAGAAAGTCAGCACTGAGGCAGATGAGTTTCAAAATGTTAGAAAGCTTGTACTTAGAAATCTGAGCACAGGTTAAACTTGTTAGAATTAGCTTATGGATATTAAAATTAACTGAATTACCATAAGAATGTTGAAAGAGAAGAGAAAAATGAATCGAAACTATTTCTAGAATGCCTGACTCAAAAACTGTCACAATAAAGAGCAATGTTCACTGGACCTTTTTGAACACAGTAACAATAGAGAAGATGCTCTTAATTTCTGATACACAAGACTGATTTTTTTTTTTTTTACTCCTTTTTTACTCTTCTATCTCATAAGCAAGTAATTACTTAAAATAAATTTTTGCATCTTTTCTTAACTGAGTGCGGATTAAGTAAGGATCATGCGACTTGGAACACTTCCAGTTCCCTAATCAGCTACAGATTTTCTGACTGTCTTGCTAAACACATTATCTCTCGCTCATGTTGCTTATATGCAAAATTGAGATAACACTTGTATGCCTGTCTTAGAGAGGCAGTGATAATGAGGCTTAAGCAGAGTTTACTGTCATTAATCAAATATCATACAGCAGTTAAGAGCCCAGATCATATATCATTACCTAAATAATGTTTTACCTTCAATGAGTATGAATATAAATTCCATTACTTGCTTTCAATGCTACTCTCTAAAATACAAGCTGTTAAGAGAATACAGCACAAATCCGTTATAATTTTATTATATAGAATTTATATAGTTATAGATATACATAAATGTATCTCAAAAGAGTTCTTTCAAAATCAGCAACCCAGTGTGGGGAAAAAGGTTGATACAATCCCTCCAGTTAGTAGATAAAGCATTAGAAAGCAGTCTACTGGTAGACATACATGGTGGATAAAGAATAGAAGGGGCTGCAAATTTGAGAATGCATAACCAATATAGATAAGTACTGTACACGAGACAACAATTAGAACTAGAACTAAACAGCTAACAAAGGCTAGTTGTTTTAAAATGGCAAGTAAGTTTTTATTTTTACTATTCACCTTAAAATAAAATATACTCATTTACAAATCTTAATTCAATGTGTAAGCTGCCCTTTTGGCAATAAAATATAATTTGTGGGATAATATTAACCTTTGTTATCCTCTTTATGATTACCAAGTCCTAAAATAACTCTTCACCATATTAAATTGTGACTCAATAAAACTAAAATTATGAGCTGACAGATACAGAAATACCCTTTATAAATACCTTGCTTTAAAATCTGATTTTTTTTTTATATCAACTATTAAATTTTAAGACAATCTTCATTTACAGATGAGAATTTTCATTTACAGGCTATCATTAAGGCTATGCCAGCATTCCAGCCATATAGATTTTCTTTTTACTATTAAAAATACTGCATTTACCAATATGAGTTTTTAAATAATGATGACAGTCATTTCCTTTGTATGCTTATTAAGGGTTTTTTGACCCTCTTCTGGACACTAGTTAATAGGATAGAATGTCAAGCATGAATGTTTCCTGCTATTTTTCCCTTTCTTAAAGAAATCTTATTCTGTAACAGAGGAAAAAATAACACAAAAACTGACAGAGTGATACATTTATTTAGCGTAAGAGACAAGAGAAATAATGGCAAGTGTCAAAGCAGTGTTTTGCTCGCTGAGATACACTTTTACTACAAAAATTTCATATTTACCTGAGGAACAACTACCACCATTATTCCTAAGGTTAACCTTCTAAAGTCAGTGAACCCAATACTCTTAGAATAAACATGTAATTTTTCATGTAATTAGTTTGAAAATCATTCACCTCCCTAAAAAGTGACAGCCAACCACACACACACACACAGATAAAAAGATAAATAAATAAATAAATAAAACAGGAGGCTATTTCATCATTTGACTTTGAATCTCTCTTTAAACCTTTCCTTTTCAATAAAGTCTAAGTAAGTTTTACAATGATTATAAAGCTAGCACACAGACAATCTATTACCGTTATCAACGAACTCTACATGGACTCCCTAAAATTCTCTACCTAATTTACGTTGCCTCTCATCTTTTATTCCCTGGAGATAGGAGCCAGGAGTTTGTTCCATGTTCAAAGGTACATGCCAGGGCACTGTAGGCTCTGATGCATGGCTAAAGCATCAATACTGGGGGGGAAACCAGGGCTTTATGCTTTTAAGCTCCATAGGAGCACTTTGGATTTTGATTTTCTTTCTCCCCAGAAAAGAAAATCATCCAGATTCATAAAAGAGAAAGCAGCAGCATTAGCCTAAAAACCCTGGCATATTAAGAAAAAGTAATAAATTTTAACCTGATATGGGGAGAGGGAAGGAGGAAGCTGTTGTATATCAGTCTTCACTTTTGAACCAATATGAAGATAACTCCTTACTTCTAAGACTTTTAAATAATGAGTTATGACTTTCTCATGCTAGGTTCTTTATACAGAACAGGAGATTACATGCAAAATTAACATAACTATGTAGATTGGCTCCAATCACCTAGTATGGTACCATGCCCTCCCTCTATCACCTTTCAAGTAGCAATGCTACCTAACAGGAACATAATACTTTCTAGAGAGTCACAATGCTATTTGCTGTGATTCCTTTCTTTAGGACCCAGTCATCTCAGGAGGTCAAACTTACTTCTGCATCTCTGTTCATAATCACAACCAACCTCATTGAATAGTTCCCTCCCTCTGTATAGACTACCATGCAATAATTGCCCCTTTACAGCTTCCTAAAAGCATAAGAGATAATATTAAAAGATTTAAAAGCTTACAAAAGAGAGAGAGAATTAGCCGGGGATGTGTCAATGACAATGCAGGAATGCATTGATTTTATATACCACACTTCATGAAATACGAATTTCTATTTGGCTAGGTGATAAAAAATTTGCAGTATTATATTTGCAGTGATATTGATGGGGTATTTTTCAAAAATCAAAAGGTCTAAAGGAAACTTTAGGCAAGCAATCTAAAATATATACTGCTCACAACATATCTGAGAGTCTTCCCTTCCTCCTTTTTTCCCTTTCCAAAAGCCCACTAGTGGTGTTCTAAAGAGTAAAAAAGCACTACCGGAACAAGAATATAGCATAAATGGGGAAACAGGAAAACTTTTTCCTAAGAAAGCAAGCAAACTAGTGTCAAACCCACCCCCTGACCGGCCCTCCAATGAACGATAAATGCCGGTGAGGTCCCTCTTCTCTGCTCTCCACTTCAATCCTTACAAAAAGCAAAACTATCAACATTTATACACTCAGCTTTATTCTCTACCATTCAAAAGAGCTGCTACTGCTTGAACAACCTAGAAGCAATACCAAAGACTAAGTTCAGTTCAGTAACTCTGAAGACAAAGCTGAGTTCACTTCTCTTACTTTTTCTACAAAAGTAGCAATTCAGCACAAAAGAGCTATTTTACTAAGGATTCAATCCTTCAAGATGTTCAGCTCCTCCAATGAATATTCAAGCTCTCCAACACATTATTTTGAGCACACAAAGGCAATGCACCAAGAATAGACAAAAGTCTGTCTAATAACTGAAATTTATGCATCACATTTGACTTTTTTCCTCTAACCTAAACAGAACTGTTATTAAATCAAACTACCTTATTTGACAGGGACAAAAGATTTACTGCAATTTCAGTACTACCAATTGACTGTAAGACATAAAATACTTTCATCCATAACTCAAATCTGAAATGAGCTTTTGTTCAAAATCCAAATTAGCCAAGGCTGTTCTTATTTTATGCAGTAAAGAAGGTTAGAAAGCTGACTTCAAGATCAGCTGTTTTACAGGTAAAATATTTCATTCCTGTAAAATATTTCATTCCTCCCTGATGACTGCTCTTCCAGAGGACTTTTTAGTGACGCCCTTGAACAGACATCCTAATGATCAACTCAAATGTCCTAGAGCATAACACAAATATATGTTGTTTTGCAATCCAGTATTTTATAACAGTTTACCTGCAATCCTCAATAAATTTGCAAGTCCCAGGAGCTTAGCAGACTGCTTGTAGTTTGTTGATGACTGAGTAAGACAGTCCTTGATAAGGCTAAGTCGATCTGAACATAAACGCACTGTTGAAAGAAGAGTAGGTGTTACAGACTGTATACATTAACCTTCTAGCCATATTTCTTTTTAAACATTGTACACATAGAAACAGTGCCTGTGAGTATAAGAATGTGAACATCATCTAAAAACAAAAAAAACTCACAATTACTTGCATGCAAATCCTCAACTGTATCTATGAATAGAATGTTAAATAACAATATATGCAGCCCCAATCACTAGCAAGTCAGGTTGGGAATGGAGGAGGACGAGAGATACTGTTTTAAATAAAAAATTATTTTCAGATTTTCAGATTCAGTGTTTTTAAACAATTCTGTTTATATGCCTTCAGAGGACTTTTAAGAAAAATACAGTTTTTGCAAGATTTTCAGAAAGACTGCTAAAACAGACATTACCGAGTTTTTATTCAAACTTTGATTCATAATGTTGAAAAAATTTCACTTTATACATTATATTAGAGTGGACACGATACATTACACAGTTTAAAAAAAAGAAAGAAGAAAAAAAAAGGCATAGTCAAAATCTTCAAGTTGTTTTAATTTACATAAAAATTTTACGAGCAAGTGGAGGGATAGCCTGCACAGATTGCGTTAACCACATCCTGAGAGGTTTAGAATCAGTGCTGAGCTAAACAAAAGTTTACCAAGAGTTAAACAATTATCTTAATTGTATCATTTAATATCATAAACTTGTTTCAGTTCATAAACTAGATAGCTAGTTAATGAGCAAATTCAGGTTGCTGGTTTAAAAAGCTAGTTAGCATTTTCTTATCAGAGAAGTTCTCAGAACACAGAGCAATGCCTTGCAAATCTCCCACTTAACACTCAGTAAGATATTAATTTCTGCTGGGGGGGGGGGAGAACGGATGGCACTCCATATTAGTATATTGTGTCTAAACCAGAAGATATTAGACCTACAAATAATAATTAGAAAAAAGAAGGGGTGAAGGGGGAAGCAAAGAAACACTCCATTAATGGAAACTCCATTAATAAATTCTGGAAATCAAATTAGACTAGGACAGATAACAAATGGAGGAGCAAGAAAGGTTACAGGTTTAATTCTATTTTTAATATTCTACCACATACATACATTTGCATACTCCAGCAAATGTTTTCATTCACTGACTATACAACTGAGATTTGTCAAAGTATCTAAACATAACTAAAAGTAAGCTGAAATAATACCACAGGTCAAACACAATTTCATTAATATTAAAGATGGACTTTTTTTTACTTTATATTAATGAGTAGTCTACAGTGAACAGTCAATAGAGGTCCCACGGTCTCTAGTTGGGTTATCACCAATATCCTTGAAAACTCCAGGAGCTGGTAACCTATGAACTTTGAACACTACTTCCCTTAATACACATTACACAATTTAAATAAAACAAAATTCTGAAAACCAACAGATTTTGGAGCGTGAATAGGCAGCCACTCACACCTACTGAAGTCGGTATCAAGCAGGTACCAGCAACAAATGTCGGTGTACTTAATTTATGACAAAATGCTTAATGTTTCACCAGTATTACTGATTTGAATGTGGTCTCATACTATTTATTTAAGCAAGTTCTCAGCATAAGAGTATAAAAATCTAATGCTCTTTAATCTTGGCAAAACTACTGTTTGTACTGAATACAACAGCTCTATTTGTATACATTACAGAAGCATATTAATTTAAAACCTTTTAACATGTTATGTATTTAAGAACTTTGGAGCTGTATTCACCTGTCAACAGTACAGCTTTATAAATGTGCTTAGACTATTTTTATTACAGCAGGATCTTACAGTGCTTTGAAAGGTAAAAGACTAAAAACACTAACCAAAAATACAGAGCTTTGAAAGCACCCAAACCCTTATATATTCCAGTACTCAAGCTTCTGAAAATTGCATATATATTAAAAACAATTTACAAAAAAAAAAACAAAAAAAAAAACACTCTGTTCTTTTCCTAGCTCTGTGGAAAATACAGACCTTGGCATTTTTGCTTACTATTTTTTTGTCGTTATTCAGTGGTGAAAAACAAAAAAGAAAGAGAAAAGAAAGACTCAGAGAGAAGATGTGCAAACTATGAGCTGGAGATGACACAAGCAAGAAAAAGCAGTAAAATTTGAGAAGTCTTCCAGTCTAACATAAGTTTCAGTACAAATAGACTGATAATTTATATAGGAAATCCACATTATTAAAATATATCATAGTAGTTCCCAATCTTAACTTCTGAATTTGCTAAAAATACAGATTGCTTGGGGAAATAAACAAAAAACCTCTATAGAGAAATAAAATAGTGTAAATAAAAGTCTATTGCTAATTCTTGCTGTGGGAGTAACTGATTCTTAATGTTATTTTAATGACACGCTATCAAATTAACTGATCATTTAAATGCTTTCATTAAAATTTTAAAACATAGTTTTAATATTATTAGATTAATTTGATTTACAGGAAAGATGCTGAAGAAAGGACACGGCAGGATCATTAATGAAGTTACAGACATGATTATTATAATTATGTAGATTAGTCCTAGTACAGATATGTTAATGCTGCATCAAGTTCCTCCCCCCCCCCCCCTTCTTTTAGATACCTTCATGTTCACAGTGAGAAAGATGAAGAAAACACACACAGAAATTACAGGTCTTTTTTGCAGGCTGAACAAACTGACTAAAATGATTTTCTCTAGAAGTTAACTGCACAGTACTGCAAGATCTAGAAACTAGACTTATTCTCAATCCAGAAACCGAAGGCTTCCTGTATATAAAGCAGGAAAAAGCAGCTCACTTCAAAGGAAGTCTTGTAAAAGAAGAGAACAAAAAGAGAACAAAGTAGAGCAACAACAGAATCCCAGAACACCTGCTTCATTTTCCAGAGACCTCTAAATGCTTTCCTTAAAGAAAAAAAAAAAAAAGTTCTCTGCACAGAGCCAGAAGTTAAATCCTGTCATCAGCAAATTTCATCAGCACTCGCTTAATATTTATCCAATGCCATTAATGCTTAGCACTAAAAGTCTGGTCCTCAGCTCTCCAGACTCTCTAAGTGACCACCTTGCAGCCTGACGCTTCTCCCTTCCATTCTGTCTCAGTGCTCTTTTCAGGCAGYTCTCTTCGAGTGCTTTCAATAATACCAAACGTTCATGCAGTTTCACATAGTTGCCCACAAAAATACTGTACATTTACTTTACTGAAAACTACATAGAGAAGGCCTGTTGTATTTCTTTCACCTAGAAAATTGGTTTTCTTGTTTGAAGGAAAAAAGGAAAAAAAGAAAACCTTTTAGTCTGGCACAATCTCTTATTAATAAATCATATTGCATTTTATTCCCTTATCCCTTTTGTCTCCATGTCTATAACCATCCTTTCCTTCAAATCTTTTCCCAGCAACTTTAGATACTGCTGGAATCTGAGTTACAAAACAGTTTTAAGTTAAAGTAAATCTCCATGAGATATATATTGTAAATGTGTGCTTCTATTGTAATTTTGTTTCATAGGAATACATTTAAAAATGAAACGCCCCAATGGAGACATGAAAACTACCTCCACATAAAATAACTCTCTTCCATGCACTGTTCTAAAGCTCATAAGCACGTGAATAAGTGCGGACTATTTCATAAATTAAAGGTGAGCTCAAATTGTTTCTAATGAAGTCACTGGGAGCTTCAGATACTCAGTTTTTTATCTGTTAAAAAGGACTACTAAAAATAAGTCCAAGAACAGATTCTATTTGCAGACATCTTTCCTATCTCATATCACCTGAAAAATATTTTAAGATACTGAAATCATCGTAAGGTCTGTGCCTGTCAGGTGCTTGGAGGGGAGGTGGAGGATGAGGGAGACGGACCCTTACTTTACTTGTGCAACATGCTATCAACTGTATTATGGAACAAAGCTACGTACTTGGTTGGACTGAATTATGTATCTACAGTTTTTAAATAGTAAACTTTGCCAAGCATATTTATGGATATGATTCAAGTAATCATGTAAAGAATAAAAATATGAAGTACCTTGTAATGGTAATATTTTCACACCAAATTCTTCAAGGTAACCAAGAGCACGAATGAGATCTAGCTCCTCCTGAATAGCACTTGGACAGTCAACAATAAGTTGTAGACAGCATCTAAGCAGGAAGGAAATACATTTTAGTTAAAAAAAAAAAAAAAAAAGATTTCTAGAAAAAATCCACTCCGTCCTTTATGAGTGAAAAACAGTACTGGACTTACCAACAGTCAAAATACTCAACTGATACTGTAGCATAAATTATAGGTGTTTTACAGTATAATTCTGTTAGCTGGTTAAGCATTTTAACCAAATTCTATTCTTGGATAGCAATAATCTTTTTCACTGGGTTGTCATAAGAATGCTGCCTAACTCCTCTGAAATTAGAGTTGCAGCAGATTKAATGAAAGACAGACATTTCAGACTTCTGTATTTAAACATATAATTACTTCGGGAAACATTTGTCCTTACCATTACTAATTTTTGGTGTTGCCATATATTAAAGGTTAAAAGCAAAACTCTAAAAAGTTGAGTGAAAATGCAAGATCCTTTGTCAGAAGTTCCAATTTCATCAACTATATTCAACAAATGAAAATAAAACTGATACAACACAAAATAAAAATCCTTTCAAAAAGAAAACTTTTCATATAATTTATTTCATAGTATGCATTTTTTAAATAAAACTTTCAGCACGGTACAATATGTTCACATGTAGTTTTAGTAATACATATTTAACAAGAAATCCACATGCAAACAACACTCTCAAAGGTTTATTACTACATGTAAAATGGCTTAACACACCATGCACAAAGAGAAAACTATTTTATTTGTGTAATTTGTCATGTGGCCTTTACCTCTACATCTTAGTTAAGAAATAGAGGTGTTTACCTCAAAATTAAAAGGACATGGTATGCTGTGTTCCCATCTGAACAGTCACATTTTGCAGGAGCACTGACAAACATTCTGGGATTAAGTAGAGAGTAAACCGGAATGGAAGAGGAAAACAAGAACAAAAACAAAAACAAAACTAGCTAGAGTTAAGGTAAAAATAGGTTCTGCCTAAAAGAGAATTCAGGCAGGAAGGTTACCTTCCATATACTGATAATCATTCATAGAAATAAGATATGTCATTTGAAACAGCTGACTGAAGAAAAGTGTAAGAAGGATCAAAACATCGTACTGAACAGTATAAACACATGTTCACACATTCATAGAAATATTTTGGACTATAAAATTGGGCTTGTTTTTAAGTGCCTTAAGGAAAATGGAAAATTCATTTGGATTAACGCCTAATAAACAATGAATGAAATGGGATATTCTTAGAATAAAAGAGAAAGGCTGGAAATATTAAGACATAACTTTATTTTAAATATTCAGGATAAGCCAAGGAATTAGTCTTCTATGTAGGGGATATTTTACCTATCTGCACCTACCTTGTGAAGGAGAATACTTCCATATCTAAACTTACACAAGAATGATCACCCACGCTGCAACCTCTACATGTAAACCTCTATGCCTTGCAAACTCTTTATAGAAAGCTGCTCTATGTCTGAATCTCCTTCTGAAGAAGGATTTGGCTTATTTCTTAACATAACAAAGGAAGATGGCCTCAAATGAAGTAACAGAATCTGAAGACCAATGGAAGAAAAGAAATGAAAGAATAATCAATATGCTATTTTCTATTTGTATTAGCAACCAGGGGCCACAATTACCGTTCCATGCCAGAACATGGAAAAGGTTCAAATGGCACACACATAAGAAATTCTTATGCCCAGGGAAAGACTTGCACTTTTCTTCAATCCAAATCTGTAACATATCATTCGAGCAATGAGGGACGGCAGTGGCCAAGGATATTGTTTCCATTTACATTATTTTACAAAAAGAGAAACAAGTCTATGTAAGATTCACCACCTTTTACAGCAAAAGTAAAATTCAAGTTTCAATTAAAAAAGCAATATGTATTTATGTATATGGTAATCGTGAATATACCTGGCCAAATCCATGCAGCTATCAGTCAAACTGGTTGAAGAATTGAAATATTCTCTGCCAGCAGCCAAAACTAGTTCGATACTTTTCTCATAGCTGACTCTATACTGTGGCTTCCCTTTGGAGGCAATTAGTGGATCCACCGACCAAATACTGCAATGCATCATTTGTCCAGCCAAGTGGATATTATCTATACTGCTTGAGCATAAAAGACTTTCCGTGAATATCTAAAAGAAAGAATGGTAATTTAATAATTTGCAGCAAGAGCTTCAAGAAAGCATGTTTGCATTCTGTGGAACCATTCCCTTTGAATAAAAGAATCTTTGAAGTCATAAGAATGTATTCAGTCTAAGTAAAAAAAAAATTAGGGAGAATATTTCTGCGTTTTTTAAGTAAAGCTAAAATGAACTAGTGGCAAGTTACTTCTACTTCATGCAGAAAAAAAATTATGAATTTCATTGTTGCAATAGAAGCTAGAGATCAGACATCATTTATACCTGCATTCTGAGGTATCGAAATGCATGCAAGAATCTTAGAAGACATTTCAGGATTAAGATCTTAAAAATATCATCATAAAAGGACAAAGTCTCTATTCTTGAAGAAACTCTAAATATTTAGGAATGATCATATGTAATAAGCTTTAAGGTTTTATCAAGACTCTCTTCAGAGAATGCATATTAATATATTGCTGCACCTGCCATGAAACACTTAACTGTTAATTAATTTTAGGTCAAAAGCTTTACTTACTTGAAGAAACTCAAAACTGTCTGAATTCCTTTCAAAAATATATGGTTCATATGTTTTACAGAACCAGAGATTAGTACAGTCTTAATTAAGCAACATATGGATTTAAACATTTCTGAAAAAATGTAGCAGGTGCAAGAATATGACCTTTGTCAAAGGTTTTTAATTTCATAACATGAGCATTTCTTAGCTATGAAGAACCTCTCCAAAACATCTCATGCTTTGCTTTAGAGCACCAAAGCACCACAGTTCAGTGTTTCTTAAAAATAACATATAATTTGGACCAACTTCCACTTCATAATATGCAATATATATTACACACACACACATATATGTTCATATATATTTATATATATGAAGTCCTCCTTCAAGAGGACAGGATTCATTTTGCATGCAAGTAAAATATATGCAGGAGCATGCTAAAAAAAAAAAGATCCTGATACAAGCCTCACATGTGATACTGAGTCCTTACTGCCCCCTCCATTTCTCAATTTTTAAGTTATCAAAACATAATAGCATATGACAACATTCTATTTCAAAGCTCATTTCCTAAATTTGATTCCTAGATCATTTTTCCAAAACCATTTGTTGTTCCCTTTTTTTTTTCCCAAAGAGGTCCAGAGGTTAAAAATTCATTTAATATTAATAAAAACCTTATATTAAGATCACAGCAAAGCAGATCACACAAGTTTCAATTTCAGAATGCTCTAGCGCTTTAATTAAAAAGATACACTTTAGCTCGAACAAAATTCCAAGTATATTAAGCCTTAGCCTGTCACAAACCCAGGAACTTTAAACATATTGCAGTTTTCTTTGTGCAACTTCAAATTGTACAACTGCAGAGAAAGAGTGACATTTTTTATTTATAGCTTGAATCCCAATTGCTTTTTCTCTTCAAGTTTTTTTTCTAATTTTCTTTCAAAACTTTTCCCAAGAGCTAATCAAACTGGCAGCCATAACAAATTAAATCTGTAAGCTGTAATAAAGAAACCTTACATTATTAAGCTTTTAAAGGATGTCAAGATTTAAATACAGTTCATAGTGGACATAGAGCAGTTTTTGTAAT
Organism: Apteryx rowi; assembly: GCF_003343035.1. Lineage (NCBI taxonomy): Eukaryota > Metazoa > Chordata > Aves > Apterygiformes > Apterygidae > Apteryx > Apteryx rowi. Next base: position 2,127,485 of record NW_020447353.1, read on the forward strand.
AAACTACAGTATACTGAAGTGAAAATGTAAATAAACAGTACATACCATAGCAAATTCCACATTACTCTTATAGCTGTTCTTTGCAAATATTAATGACATTGGTTTGGGGTTTATGCACAGGTAGGTTCCCCCTCCCTCCCCCCTTCAAATTAAATTAGATTTCTCATTTCACATTATTTCATTTAACTGCAATCAGCAAAAAGCCCATAATCCTTTATGTATCTTGGGTGATACTATCAAACTAGAACTTCATGTTTAAAAAATACTTAGTTCAAGATAACATTTATCTAAAAAATTGTTTTATTTTCCACTAATTTAGAATGTTTAGCAATAAAGATACTTGTCAACAGAAGCAAATTAGGAAGTATCCAGAAGTTGAGTCACTTTTAAAAAAGCTTAATTCCAGTAAAAGATATACAGAATACTACAGGGGCTTTTGATGAAATGAATTAACACAGGAAGTTCCTGCTTTGATTGAAAACACCATAAATGAGCCAAACAGACAACCAGGAAGTAATATAACACATGAAAATGTATTTCCATTTGTGAGCAATAATATGAAATGAGAATTTGTAACTTACTTGGCACATAAATCAAAAGAGAAAACATAAAACTCACCTCATAGCAAGTATCTGCATGTAAGCATGTATATACTTTCTGCTTCATGTCTAGCATATCCTGGAGCAATTCTTTCCAGTGTGTCTCACTGACTGATGGTTGCCTATGAACATTTTTTAAATTAAATATTCTCTTCTTCAACAATTTTAAAGAAAGGCTGATAATACTACAGTTTCATCATTCAAAAAAATCAGTTTCCTTGAAAGCTATCTCAATCTTTAATTGGACTTTTATCCTAAAGTAGTTTAAAGACAGAATGCTTCTGTTTTAACATCATAACAGTGCCTGGAGGATAAAATTTTGTTTGACAAAAATGCAGTACTTGAATTTTTTGTTTGTTTTGTTTTCTGTGGAACGAGATAGGGATTTAAGCACATTTCATCAAAACCTTCCACTAGTTCAAGGTTTCATGGAAGGTTTTGATTACATCAGAAAGTTGGAAGTATTATCTTTATGGTGATCCAATAACTGGGTAAAAACAAAGTTGTGACAGTCACTGAGAGTCATTAGAGTGCTGTTTACTGTAGGCAATCTTAAAAGACTAATCAATTGCCTGCAACCACAGGAGAATAAAGCAGAACGTTTATTTTGTTCCTGAAACAATAGGATTCAGATCCTTGACCTGGAACCATAGTATCTTAACCCACAAAGCGTCCTATTGAACTTCATGTGCCATTATCAAAACTTATATAAATAAAAGGCTATGAATGTTTATTTAGACATTGTTTTGATTGAGTATTACAGAGTGAAAAAAAATCACTGTTTTAAATATGTATACTAGTCCAGCCAACAGTGATTTTCTCATGTGGTATTAGCTTTCATTTTTGCAAAGCAAAGGATCTCTACAAACAAGTGGAAAAAAAAAAAATCAACATTCTTCCTACGGAGGCATTGACTTTGTCTTTCCAAAAAAAGATCTTTAGAAGTCTTAAAAAGCTTTCAGCATGTACCAGGCAAGCACTACCTTAGCACCACTGATGAAACATTGTCTGCATTTACTTTAACTAAAACAAACAAACAAACAAAAAAACAAAAACAAACAAAAAAAAACACAGTAAGGGCTGCTTTTTACCATGATTCAAATTTTTTTTTTTTAATCTGCCTATTTCAGAAGCTGCATAACAACTCATCTACAGTTAGAAGTACAATTAAAAGGAGTCATTTTTATAAAGGAAGACGAAAAAATTATATCAGTAATAGATGAGGTAGAATCGGTAAGTTGAATCATTAAATTACTCTACTACGACTGCCTCTAAGAAAACATGCAAAAGTGTTATTTTACAAATTCTACACTTCCCATAAAAATAAATAAATCTTAAAGGACACACTTACTATATGTTAATTATTATTGATCATACAGCACTTTGTAGCCAATATGCCTTCTAGGTTTGTTGAATTGAACAAAGCACAAAGATATTGCAAAGAGTTTGAAACAGGGCAATACCTTTGATATCTGGAGAATGCAGCCAAAACACTAACAGTATTAATTTTCAGTTTCACAAATGTGTTTTATGGACGCTGTGTTCAGTCTGAACACAACAGTTCTCTATTGTAACAAAACAGAGAGGTACGCTCTCTGCAGGTAAGCACTGTTACCTGACTCTCCCCCTCTTATCTCCAGTTCCCTTTTGGATACTAACTTGCGACCTGTGTGCCTTGCCAGCCTAATCATCAGCTTCTGTGCCTCCTCCAGGTTGTTCTTAGTGTCTTTCACAAATGAAACAGGTTTCTGAAGCCCATGTTTCTCCAAAAGCTCCGATACACTGTAAGTGAACAGTCAACATTTTTGAATTCTGCACAGTTGTACAACTACCTCTGCTGGAGGAGCCTTAAAGCTGTAACAAACATACTCTTAACACAAAGAAGTCTCTCCATGTAAAGTCTATATCAGAAAGGACTAGCCAAAGTAACATTATTTAATCAAAAATTTAAAAATACTGTGGTGTTAACATAACTAAATAATATCAATAAATCGATGAAGTATATTCGCAGCTTTTGGTTTCAGGCCATTCAAAGCATTATGGTCTATCAAGATGAAAAAAGTCCCCCTGATATTTTAGGAGTGCCCCTCCCCACCAAAGATCATATTCCAAGGGAAATATCTGTGTAGTTTTATAATATTCAAATAGCTAAAAAGCATTCAAAACTGGTAAGTTCTGAACACAAAACCTTGAAGATTACCATGCCAACAGCACAATACAAGATAAACATTCTTGCTGTTTTCTTGTCAACGCTCTTGGATATGCCCAGTAACTTCTATAAGAATGTACAATTTATTTGGGTAAAATTAAATACCTAAGAATTTGTTCCAGTTCATCTACTTCATCATGAAGACTGTTAATTATATCTGTTTCAGTCCTGCAAAGATATTTTACAATAAATAAATAAATAAATAAATAGAATCATACTTTTTGCACTTTGTTGATATAATACATATGACGGGTAGGAAAATAAGTACTGGCAGGTTTGAAACATTCCTTTATAAGAATAAACAATACATGTTTTTACTCGAAAAAAATTAAATCTGTCAGCTTTTTGCTGGAAGAATAGCTAAAATGGAGACTAAGCCTAAGAGCAGACCTTTCTTTTGCCCTGAAGACTTTTCTCAGGATCTGTCCTTTCTACATGTAAAAGATACTGGAGGACTAGATCACATCTCCTCCTTCTGTTTATGCTTTCATTTTCTCCAGAATTATTCTTCCTTTGCACAGGCCTTCTGCATTAAAACCTCTCTCACATGGCCATATTGCTGTTTATTAGCATAAGACACTACCAACTGTAACAAGACCAGCAAGATTAGTAAGGTAATACTAATATTTGGTCTCAATTCACAAGGATATAAAAGGCAAGGAAACTAATATAGGCTTGGTCCAGACTGCTAGTTTAAACAATATTTGATACACATTGGCTACATTATTTGGTAGAAGTGGGGCACACACACATCTGTGTACACACACACACACACACAGAGCCAAAATGCAATTCAGATAGGAACAGAATATTCAACATTACATACTTTTTAATGAGAATGATTATTGAATGATAATGATTGCCTTAGAAAGCAGAGCAAGAGCTGAAGCAAGTATTTTTAAAGAACTACTTCGGAACTATATTGAACATACCTAAAATATTTAAAATAACTAGCTGAAAATTCTTACCCATATCCTCTTTGCGGAAGGCATTCCAAAATATCATAACAGAGTGCAAGCTGATCATCTCGTTGACAACTAAAAAYACATTCCAGTGCTGTAATCATAAGCTGGTCTTGATCGGGAATAATTTTTTGCTGACACTAACAAGAAAAGCAAGCATCCATACAATAAGATATTTTTTGTTTCCTTTTTCCAATCAAACATTTGAGTGTCTACCCAAATTAAAATATATATATATACATATATACACGTGTGTGGGTGTGTGCGTGTGTGTACACACACACACACACCCCTCTTCTGGTTGTAATTACAAAGTCTCTGTTAAAGTTATAGAGCCTGAAACATAACTAAGCTAGTTCCCTACACTGCAGGCACCTGAAAGATCAAGGTACTCAATTTACCCTGTTTGAATTTGGGAGGGGTGGGGGTGAGGGGTGCAGTGCAGGGGAAGGCAAACTGCTATCAACATCGGTCAGGCTTAATTTGTGCAACAGTACTTTTATATCTATCTGTCTGACTATATATATCTCTCTCTATATGGATATATATAGATAGATATCTGCATACTAGTTGATCCATTTACAACCTTCAATAGTATGTAAAAGTGTGCTTATAGTGCATCTTTGAATAATTTTGAACTGTAGAAACAGCATGAAATATTCATAAGGCTAAAAAACACATATCTGAAATAAACCTGGTACTTTCAAAAGCATTCTTTCTTCATCATTTACATTAACCCAAGCTTATAACTCGTTGCTCAAGATCAAGATACTTGCTTCAAATAAGGTATGGGGAGGGCAAGACTCGCATGCAATTTTCCTCATATATCAGGAACCACATTGTTCTAGAACTACATAGTTCTAGAATAATCAGGAGGGTTTGGTTGTTTTTTGCTGTTGGGTGTTTTTTTTTTTCCTATTATGCCAACAAAGGAAAAAGATGCAAAGATAGGGAAATTACTTCTTGAATAACTGAAATTTCAGATAATTATGAGAAAACGAAATGCCAATAAATTTCTTCAGGAGAAAGTATAAGTGAAATCACAAAACCGTCATTCACTCCTTTTCTAAAAAGCCCATTTGCCAGAAATTTATTTTGAACACATCACCAAAAATGACATCAAGAATAGTCTTTACACTAATTTTTTGCTATACTAGGTCAAGATCATAATTACATTAGTTTGACAATCTTATTAAGGACAGATGAGTCGTATCATAACTCATGCTTTAATTTTCTTTTAATTAACATTTTCTATAAACATGACAAATGCACAGTCCAAAAGGAAGGGAAAGAATACAGAGAAAGTCTGATTTAGAAGACAAACCAGCCTTATTTATGAATTAATCTCTTCAGGACAAGAATTTTCAAGGAAACCAGTAGAAACGTCAGGGTTCTATACTTACAGCAGGTTTTGAATTCTGAAATATCTTGAGAGGTAGAGTCAGGTCTTCCTTTGCTAATGTCACTAAATAATCTTTAAAAAGTGAATTTGCCAGACCAGGGGACTGATTCTCACAGCGGTGAAGAAATGGGATCATCCACTGATAAACATTTTTCACATATTTTTCATCGGAGGACTGGAAAGAGCAAAGAATTAAAGGGAGAGGGTCGGGGGAGAAGAGGAGAACAAATTCAGGTTCCTTTTTCAAAATAATAATAAAAAACAGAACAAATTTTGATCAATTTAACTTCAGCAATATTTGTCATATATAACAATCAAGAGCAGAAGCCTGAACTTTCACTACTGCACAGATCACTACGAAATGAACTACAGAAACAGTCCATCTTCTTGCTGCTACTGAATGGCTTGGGGAGACCAAGCAGTAAAGGAGAAAAGCCCATTACATGAAAGCAAAGTTCTCTTCCTCCTGCAATTTTTGAATGAGTGAAAGGTGAGTTTGCACCCATGTCAGAGTAGTATTGCTTTCAACATTTCAGTAAGCAAGAATGCAAGACAGGAAAACAAATGACAAGTGGTCACAAATATCAGTAAAATTTTGAAAATTCTGAGAAGGGCTTCAAGTACACAAGTATTCTTCTCTAGCTTACATATTTTTTGACTGAACTTCAAAGCCCTATTTTACCTCTAGGTATTTTCCAACCTTTCCAAAAAAGGCACAGCCTTTTCTATTTTGAAATGCCATGCATAGGCTGAACACAGAGAAAATTAAAAACACACATATCCTGCAAAGGCAAATATTTTTTGCCACCATTTTCATCAAACATCAAAAACCACCCAAGGAAAACATTCATTGTCATATCTGTAGCATTAGTAACATCTACACTGAAGATCCTTCAGAAAGGGCTGATGAAAAAGGAATTCATAGCTTTCACATCACTGCAATTAATGTTCAGCTCTATGCCTAGAATGAAGAAACAGGTTTCCGAGAAAACAGAGAAGTCATTTGATAGCTAGTTGGATTCAATAAGAATGTTCATCAGAAAAAATGAGAGTGACTAACAGTGTAGTTACAGAAACAAGGGATCTAAGGTAACCTGAATTATCAGAGTTAGGCTCTACTTAGTGATGTGTTCAAAATGCTTACATTCTTCATCAGTAGTCTCAGTTTTTCAATGTCTTTCATCTCTACTAGTTCCTTCAAAGTTAAGGTTCGATCACCTTCAGTTTCATAAACTACTGTCTCAAGAGTAATCAGATTATCACAAAGCATCTGCAGACCAGGGATATTCCTCTCCATGCCAAGACGAACAAGGGACAGAGCACAATCCACCTGAAAAATAAACACCCTGCTGTACAATTGTTTGTCAAAAAAACATTACAAGTCCATTGCCTGTTTGCGTCTCCATTTTCATTCCCTGTTCCCTTTGCTTAAGAGGTAATTCTGAGATCTTGTCACCTGTATTTTCCAAAATGGATTGCTCATCTCAGCTTTATAAACACAAATAAAATGCTTACTCTTAGCAGGTAATGTCATTATAGGCCTTTTGGCCAAGGTGCATCCTATGCAACTGATGCACGTAAACTAGGAGAATAGTATCTTCTGATTCCTTCTGTAGATCACGCAGAAATAGGCACCTCAACACATTCCATGGGTTATAAAGGATTGCCTGTAAACAACTTTATCAGTTCASGGACTGAAGTTAGGCCTACATCTGTGTAATGTGATTTTTCCAATAATTCTAATCATTACATTTTATTTCAGAAGTTAACAAAGCCTTTTCCTTGGTGACTGAAAATACCTTCATGTCTACGATTTTGCTTTGATTTCAGTATAGCATTCAGTATAGCAGACATAACTCTGTAAGAGCAGAACATAATTTCATTTAATTTGTTAGTAATCTAATTAATTCTTGGGAGTTGCTTGCATTTCCATACCTACTAATGGTCTGTCAATAATAGTTCCCTGTGATCTTCAAAGGAGTCTTGGAAAATGGCAAACTTGAAAAACAACAGAACTAGCCCATCAGAACTAACCTATAGTGATACTTCCATCCAACCTCCTCTTGACACAGCTAAACTGGCTCACGGAGCAGTAAAATACTGGAGAATGTCAGTGATGAGAAGATCTATTCTTACTCGCACTGCTTAGCATCACAGCACAGAGCTTCACGCGTTTTTAACACAGGAAGAAACTAAAGCACAAATATAAGTTGTATGCTGGTTCCACAGACACACAACAAGCCTGCCAGGAAACAATCATGAGAATACTACATACTGTGACACATGTGACTACTACATACTCATATGTGGCATAGGGTTATGAGACAGACAACGAAAAAGTGGCAGGTTTGGTCTTGCCAAGTCTCCTGAGGTACTATGCACAACATTCCCTCCCTTTACTCATTTGCAAATATAAAACATACAGTAAATACACTTCATTGGCTAGGAAAGTGCTACTGTCTGCCATGGTAAGTCAAGTGAAAGGAAAATTTACTGGCTCCCTTCTCATTCCTATGAATCAACTATTTGGCTGAGTAAAAGCAAGCACAACTGCACTGGAGGGGAAAAAAGAAAAAAAAAAAAGTCTTCTAAAGTCATAGTGAAGTTTGAGACTGTGCAATATTACTAGGCAAAAAGCATCCAGATTTGCACATAAGTAGGGATCGATGAGAAGGGGAGGGCTTGTTGTTTTTGCTTTTTAAACATAGGTATTGTGAAAAATTGGTCCTATAACAACAAAGCTTGAGTGACATATAAAAGATCATTTCAAAATAGTGTCAGTGCTCACTACTAATACTGCTAGTACTCATTAACATAGGGTACTACTGAAGAAAGTTGATCAGCTCAAAACAGCCATCATCATTTCCTCACTGCTATTCTCACCTGCATAGCATAATTTTCAATTTCTTGTGCCCTGTTCAAATACCAGTCAGTAACCAGATCTACTGAAAGTTCAGTAGTCCTATACTTCAGTAATTCAGGTTGCATTTCATACAGAAATTCGCCTTCATCTTGAAGAGTTGGTTCAACAATCATCCTGATTTAAAAAAAAGAAGAAAGAAGTAGTACACATTTACTTGCACTTTTTTCCACATCAGTCTTCTTTCTAAAAGGTCTGATCATTCTAATGGAGAATGATATACATCAACCCACTATCACATCGATACTTTGAACAGATTCAAATGTCAATTACAGCAAGTGTTTCTTTCTGTCAGCAAAACAACTAATTAGAATATATGCCCAAACTCTGAATTCTGTTTTTCACACAATGAAAGGCAGTTATGTCATCCATAATAATAAGGTAAGGTTTGCAAGCAACAGGAAAAAATCAGGATTTCCTACAGTAATCTCCCCTCTATTCACTTGCATATGAATAAGTTACTCATTGCATAATCACACTGAACATAATTTAGTAACATGAAAGAGTGTTTGTTCACCCAGTCTTATTAACAAAGCTAAAACCCAAGCTAGCATGCACAAAGATTGGAATGACTTTTACCGGGTCCCTGAACTCCAAGATTTCCCAGATTTTAAGTAGTAGTATGGAAACTATGCATCTGAAACAAAAATACACAAAATCTTTTTGCTTTTTCCATATACTTACTTGCATTCTGCTTTTTCACACCAGTCTTCTTCACGATGTTTCTGCTCATTCCAAGGAAGAATCTTCAATGCCCCCTGCCTATAACTGGTATAAAAGAAAACAGAAGCTTTACACAAGAAATTTGGAAACAAAATGGAAGGGCATTCAATTAATGGAATACAGGGCATATGCAACTAATTGAGTGAATTCATAATCAAGAACACCTACTTACAGGATCAATTCTTGAAGAGTTATCACCTTTTAAACACAGCTACACAGGTGTTATTTTGCTTAAGTTATATTATCTGTACATATGTGTGTGTGTATACACACACACACACACACACACACACACACACACACACACCCCCTATGCCTTTTAAGACCCACTGAAAGTTTAATAAAAACTTTTCTTATTGACCATAGCAACAACAACAAAAAAAAAGGAGATAGAGAGTGTGAGCATGAGAACAACATGCTATAAAAATCCTTTCTGTTTCATAGTAAGAAGTATTCTGATTTCATATACTATCACGGAAGATYGAAATTAGTAACAAGAACAACCTTGGATCTTCACAGTTTAGAATTCTTCAAATCTGAGCACAAATCCTTGTACTGAACCGAATCAAGATATGTCCTGCTGCACTGATCTTCTCAATTAAGTCTGACATGGCTTTCTGACTACAAACATCCACAGTGAAACATATTCTAAATACCAAGGTTGAGGAAAAAAGTCTGTTTAAAATACAGGTTAAGAACAACAGGAGTCATTACTAGAATGATTAGTCATGGCTTGCTCTTGTAGGCTAGTTGTTTAAGCAGCATGAAACCCCAGAAAATCCCATCAAGCTATGCTGAACATAAACTGAGGGAAACGGGGAGAGGCATATATTTCTACAAATCACAGAACCAAGAAACAAATCATGTACCAAGTCAAGACATTAAAGTTTTGGCACATTGGAGCAATAAACTATTTTAAGTCTTACTCATTTCCTCCTGGCCCTGATAATTAACAGCAAATGTAGTAATAAATGGACAATCCCTGGTACTACAAACTAATAACTGATATAATCTTCTCATTCTTTGAAAAGCAGCAGTACTGTAATCAGTAGCAACAGATAGAATCCTTTCAGTAGCTTAAAAAGAAAAAAAAAAAGAGAAAAGAATAAAACTGTAATGTGTTCCAATACACAAATCAAATTCACAACATAAATGGCAGAACAACAAACTAAAAACCAGTAACTCTGTCTCATTCAGCAATAGCCATTAAATGCATTTAACCAAGCAAAGCATGTCTATACTAACTGTTGTCTCCTGAACACATACACATACACGTGTGTTTTTCCCAGAAGGTCAGCCACCCTTCCTTTACCACCGCTATGCCTCAATAATATCATCCTGGGTTTTATCCATAGTAAGTCCAGTCATCCAAATGAAACATGCAGCGCAGAAATCCAGCAGTAAATTGGCAGAGGCAGGCTTACAAGCTATAAAACTCAAAAGAAAGAAGGAGAGAAGATGAAAAACAGCTAATTCCCATGTCTCAAGCAGAGTAAGACCTGCATTCTATCCCATTTCAATCACCTGAAGTTGGACAAAGCCCTCTGCAACTTCTCCCCTCCCCAAAATCAGGTACTATGGGCTATCATCACTGAAAAATAATTAACAAAAACCCCTCCAAATTAACACTTTTGATATTAGCAACCAAGACATTTCAAAGTTATCTTTTATTTCACCTGAGGGCTTAGAATGCTTCTGCCCCTCAGTATGAGGCCTGAAAAAAACCTACTGCTCCAAGTCTGTATTGCCAAATACCACACTGAATGAGGTCTTACTAATCAAGCTGCCACAGCCTGCTACAGACACAGCAAAATTACATTCTGGAAGTATGTTAAGAAACTGAGTGTTTCTCTACTGCATCATTAGTCCAAGAGGTTTATAATTAAAGTTCATCACAATTTGAAAAGTTTCTTAACTGACCAAAACATCAGTTCCTGTATGAATATGTTTCTTCCTTCCAATTATTCTTAACACAATTTAGTCCCTTTGCAGGCCCTAATAAACAATATTAGGCAGTAAACAGTCTTATATTTTAATGTAAGCAAGAATTACCCACCCAATCTAAAAATCAAAATTATTAGAAAGTCACACCTTCTTTTAGAAGACTCATGTAATCCCCTATTCTGCCTTTCTCCCCTCCTCAGTTCAGAAAATATTCTGTATTTCCCTCTTCCCATCTAAAACTAGACACTTCTTCCATATTCCCACAACATAAAACACATCTTTGCTTATCTTTAAATTCTAACCGCTTCTAACATTTTTTTAAAATGTTTCACAACAGAATCCTTTCTAATTAACAGATTTTTTTTAGAAGTTGTGAGTAAGTACAGACAGCATTKGAAATAATTTATCCAACATCCCACTATGGGTTATAGTTTCAACTAAAGTTGAAACTGGCTTGCTTAGAAAAAAGTTTGCTGAGAACAATTTCACTCTGTTGGAGTTCCCAGGCTTTTTCTCTTGTTTTGATAGTTGCTTTGTTCCCCCACCACCACCTCCAAAATCCATCTAGGCGGGAAGCTGTGTGCAACTTTGCTTTCTCCCCCAACCCTGCTAAAAAGGGGTAAAGTAGAGAGAAGAGCAATCAGAATGACCAAAGGAAAAAAATGGCTTTCACAGGAGGAATGATCACGCAGGCTAGGCTGAAGAATCTTAGAGAAAAAAACAACTGACAGATGTTAAGTTTTTTTTTTTTTTTTTTTTTTTTTAATAAAGTTCATCTTTTCATTTCACCTAAATAGGAAATGGCATTTCACTGTTTCTCCTCCTACAGGGATTGTAAGTATGGATGGGACTAGCAGGGACTCATTCAAAATAAACAACAGTAGATGCTTCTAAGCTGTTAGCTGCTTGCTGCATGATGTCGAGGAGGAAAACCTGTATATCGGTACAAAAATAAAGAATAAATTACTGGAAGAAAGTGTCATGAAAGTCTATCGTATGTTTATAAAACATCTAGCTCAGAAATATTTGAGCCACATATTACAGATACTTGAGAAGTTTCAAGTTAATTTTACAAAGTGCTTGCCTGTATCTTTTTTTTTTTTTTTTGGTCTTTCTTCTTCCCTCCTTTGGCCTCTGCTACCAAACATTTGCCTTTTGGTGAAACCTAGCACAACCATTCTCATGTTTCAGCATTAGATTTTGCAGGAATGAAAGCTACAGTTGTTCATACATGTAAATTAAAGTAGTATTATAAGCTTCCTTAAAAAGTTTTTCAGAAAAGCTTATTAACTGAACTCATCATGAAATACTAAAGAGGAGGAGACTTTTTCATTCATAGGAAGAAAATTCATGCTATCGCAATCTTGACTAGAGGCTTTCTACTTCATTCTGTCGCCCTTTTCACAGCAGAAAAGGGAGGAGTTAAATACTTTAAGTCAAGTCTATAGATTAACCACTGAAAAAAATTTTTTAAAGTATTTGCTACTCTGGGTTGAACTGTCATTTAAAAGCATTCAGGTTCACCACAGAGGAATAAGCTCAGAACCATTTCAGATTTCTAAAGCTCTCACCAACAGCAAAACAGAGCTGGGTAGCTAACCTTTCCAAATACTTAAAGAAAACACAAAAAGGTAACTGCAAAATATCTAGGCCTGGAAGAAATAAACAATTATGGAAAGTCAGCCTTAACAATTTTCTTGCTGAGATAAACAAAAAAACACACATACAAAAAAAAAGCCAAAAAACACCCACCCACACAGTGCCAACTGCTTACTTCATTCACCTTCTCAACAATGCTAAAAAATTCAAATCCCTCCAACGCTAAGTGAGATCACTCAATTTTCCCTGCCTTCTCCCCTCATTCTGAAGAGTTTAGAAAAATAACAAGTATTTGAATTTAAATACAAGGACGGGAACAAATCATTCCAGTCCTCAGAATAATCCCAGACCTGACGACAGCAAAGAATAAGAGATCCCGGTACCTGAACCCTCTATAACGGCAAAGAAATGATAAATGAGGTATATTTACCTACATACTATCAAAGTTTTTCTTAACTGTTTTAGTACAGATATTTTTCCTCAAATTCCCATATCGGTAGCTCTAATAACACATGCAGGAACAACATAAAGAGCAATAAAATCTTTGAGAAATAGCTGTTAAAAAGGAAGCAGTCGAGAAAGATTTCAGGCATCAAAACACTACTTCATTCTGCAAACTTAAAAGCATTAAATGCAGATGAGAAGGAGAAGAGGAAGAGAGACAGAAGTGAAAATGTATATGCCAACAGTTAGGGCTTCTGTTTTTCTGCCATACTTTTCTTTACAACATTCAGCAAATTCAGCTTAACTGGGACACATGATAATTATCACATACACATCCTGCACATAATCCATAAATTTAAGTGGCCTGGAAGTGGTGAATTAAGCATGCATGCAGAGCTTGCTGTATGTGCAACAGAATATATTAGTCTCTGTGTATATGCTATGCTAGCTTCTAGAAACTGAAGTTCTGCAGAGGTCAGAGACATGGGGTTAACCGCACATATACAGTGGGCACACACCCAGAATTCCAGATATCAAAACAGGTCATAGGCAGTCATTAAAGCGGATGCCCTCCTTTTTCCAATCATAAGAAACCATCAGGTGTGCCATTCCATGCCTCTACACATTTATTTATTTATTTATATTGAAGTATAACATCACATTTTCTCTAAGCCACTGCTTCCCCCTACCTTCTCCTACTCTTTCTCCTTCAACAGTACAATAAATATGATTGAAGCCCAGTAAACTGACAGATTAGGGAGGTATTCAGCTCTGTTTCTTCAAAAAAGAGCTGACTTTTCCTGTATTGCTCTTTCCACGACTCTATTGTTTACCTTGCGTGGCAATTCTTCTCATTTTTTGCTTTGACAAAAGGGGCCCATTCTGTTGTAGTTTCTGTATCCTACCAACTGCATTTATTCAGACCTGCAGATTACTTTTCCCTCCAAGGACAGGTTTTTAGAATGGGAAGGTCTAATTCAGTTTTAAGGTCAGAGACCAATTCTTTCTTTTACCAATGGAAATTCTGTGTGTTTGTTTGTTTGTTTTTTCTTCCAGAATTTCATATTAGGTCTGTTTGAGATTCATCTAGTTGAGGATTAAAAAAAACTATTATCTTTCTCCTGACAAAATTGTGCATCTCGTATCTAGACAAGACAAAAAGCAATCCACCTCATCACACTTATGAAATGTGGTAACTTTCAGCTAAAGGACACACATACTTTTAAAAGCAGGGGTTTCTTTTGGTTTTTTTGAAGATTTAGGGAGTGGGTGAATATTAACTACACTGACCCCTCTAAACAGCTTTTTCTTCCTTTCCCTTAAGTGAAAGGGAGATTGAGTGCATATGAAACTTTTGCCTCTATTTATTTCATTGTAGCATTATACAAATGAATTCAGGCAAAAGAGAACAAAATTGACCATGGGACCAATTCTTTTAACGTGAAGAATTCTGAGTGACATTAAAAATAAAAGCAGTTCTGTAGAAAAGAAAAATGAATACCAGAGAACTAGGACTATATATTAGACAATTCTGTGGATGTTCAGTCAAACTTATTACATACACATTCTAAGAAGAAGAGAGATTAAGCTGTAAGAGCTTCATTGAAGCTGCAATGCCACAGGCAATAACTAGAAACCTAGTTCAGACGACTTCATTATGGAAAGGCAGAGTTCACTGCTTATGAATGTCTTTAAGTATAGTATTTAYCTGTTCACAGATGACAGTCTACTACATGAAAGTTTTTAGTTTTGAAACCTCACTTTGAGTAAAGGTATTTTCATTGCCACCCCAATCCATCAGGCAAATGGAGTTCATTCGAAACTCTCCAGTAAAAATTCACTTTGAGCCATGACTGAAAGCCAATATTTGAGAAAGTTAAGGAGTGAAAAGCAGAAACATATATAAAAGTTGCTATCTTAAAGTGAAGACTTTTACTACAAGTATAATGTGCAATGGAACAGAGTTATGGCTGTTGAGGGAGCCATGCATTTGAATTTCACAACTTCTTTGAGTTTCAAGTGCGAGCTATAATGTTGCAAAATAGCAGTTAAAAGCAGAAAAGGGGAAAAGAAAATTAAAAGAAAAAAGAAAGAAACTCTGGTTATGTATTTATAACAGCAGTAAAGCATTATTTTCCTCTGAGATTACCTTTTAAAACCTAAGGGCAACAATCTTAACTATAAACTCAGAATGCTAACTGTAACTTCAAATGAGATGATGGTTCTCTCTCATCTTTATTTTAATGCCTAAACTTTTACCAACTTCTCTGCACTTGTCTTAACAGAAAGAGCCTATGCATTTGCTGGTCATTGGGATTCACATTCCTTTTCAAAGACCCCAAGATCCAGCACAGATTCAAGTGTCATTATTGTAATAGAAACTGAAAATAAGAAAAGTAGAATTAAGAAAACACCAGGATCACAGTTCTGCAAAAATACATTACTGAGTATCTAAAGTCTATCATGATACCAGTTTGAAGCTGACAAGCACATAGAGCCACTGGCACATCTTAGTATTTCAGATTCCTTCTCAACTTAGGGAGTTGTTGAGCTTATATAGCTGGCAATCCTTTTCAGGGTTCTCATGAATCCATGAATCCTCTGATCAGCCATTACAGACCTCCTCGTGAACTGTTCTGAGAGTGATCCCTGAAGATGCTAAGCTATAAAACATGTGCCATAGATGAGAAACAAAAAGTCACCTACCACTTGAGACTTTTCACAAGCAGGGAAGAAGAGGAAAACAAGCAAAAAAAAAAAAAAGCCTCTAAAGGCTATCCTAATGCAGATGACATACCTATAAAAGAAAAACAACTGTTTTATGCTCTTACACAATACACTACCATAACAAGCACTYCTGTCACCAAGTATTTAGAATTTAYTGTGTGCACCTTAACTGGAGGCTCTAAACTCAATGAAGTGAATTTCTCATCAGTAATGAACTTCAGAAATCACACTTATATACATTCACATTGCTGCTGTTGTACAGCAAGCAATTTTTCTCCAAAATTTTTTCCTTGGCCATACCTAGAGGTATGCATTTGTCCCACCTCACCTGTTCCATGCACAAACAAGGCAGCACCTGCCATAGGATCTCAACCTTTTCCTCAACCACAGATTCCTCCTACAATTAAGGAGCAGAGAGCAAAGTGGTAGGCTTCCATAAGGATAGGCATCATCTCAAAGATCTCCAGCTGGTAACTAGCCCCTTTATCTTCTAAAGTGTTTCATATAAATAGATACACCATGTACAACTCCCAGATACCATTCATCCTCTTCTCTGCCACCACACACACAATATCATTTTCCTCCACCAAAAGCTTTTCTGCCTCTGGAGCAGCACGCTGCTCAGAGCGCGTCTTGAGCTCCAGGAAGCAGATCAGCAACGGCTTGGAACAAGGCATTCTTCAAGCAATGCCGCTGGGGCAGGCCGCACTCTAATGGCGTGCTATGGGCAATCCACGTTAGCGGTCTCATCGCAAGCGCTGCACCAGCCAGTTATCCTACTGGAATCTCTTGGAACAGACCATTATGGCCTAATTTTCAGCAAATATAATCAACGAGCTACAAGAACTCACAAGAGATCTGTCTTTCTGAAAGGACAAAATCTTTCCGATACACAGCACACACCCTGTTTCACAAGTCCAACGGCATGCAATTTAAGAAAAAAAGAGACTAACTAGTTTTCCAACTTGGAATCATACTTGATTTGTCTAGAGTCAAAGTTCACGAGGATAGACAGACCAAATCATTCCTGACCGTTATCACAAAATCATTGTAATTACAACCTCTCTAAGTCGAAAAGACACTTGTAAGTTGGAATGCTGCAGATTTTTTCTGCTGATTAAAATATTGGGCTTTATATATTTGCAGTGTTTTCCTTTTGTTCAGTATTTTATTTTAGTCAGCACTTCCAAATTTTTATGTAAGGGGGGAATGAAACATTTTCATGAGTTATATCATGATCTTGTTCAATCATTTTATTTGAGGCAAATTATGACTACATATTCTTCTCCACAGAAAAGTAAAGGTAATACTCATTTAATCTCAATTTCATACCTAAAACTGTATACCTACAGATTACCAGTAGTTCTATTCATATCAGAATTTCCCATTAAATATATATATATATATATACATACACACACACTAGAAATAAAAGGCTTAGTAAACTCATGAAAAAATGATTTCCAGGAATCAAAAATAATCAAGAATTTTCAGAAGCTGAAGCTATTTGGGGAAAAAAAAAAATATATATATATATATATATATCTTATTTCCATTTTAAAATAAATCCTTTGAAATTAAGTTATTTCCTACAACTTAAGCCTTCATTAGAAAATGAAGTCTTGGGGAACATATTTTGGCAATATTACACAAACAATCAGTTTCAAAACAGGGGCAAGTTAGTTTTAGAGGAAGGGTATTTGAAATATACACAGGAAAAAAAAATATATATATATATTTTTAAAAAGAGTACTGTTTATGGGATTTGCTCCTATCCCCATTTTGCAGCTCTCCAAACAAAGACAAATGTCTCAATGGCAACATAATTATAATATGACATTAWCTATACTGCAAATTACAGAAGTGTGAACCCGTGCATAAC
Organism: Apteryx rowi; assembly: GCF_003343035.1. NCBI lineage: Eukaryota > Metazoa > Chordata > Aves > Apterygiformes > Apterygidae > Apteryx > Apteryx rowi. Next base: position 2,144,896 of record NW_020447353.1, read on the forward strand.
TGAGCCTAGTACTGAAAAGCTGATCTATCACAGGAATAAAGATTCAGATTCAGTGAAATTACATATTTCCACTTTTGAACTGTGGAGGAAAAACTAAATTCTTAACCCATAACTTCACATCTTTAAATATCCTACTAGATCAATGGTAAAATATTTTCTTTTATGTGCAAGGAGACAAAATTGCAGTAAAGTCGATTCCTTAAAAATTAAGAACACAGAAGATCTTTCAGAAAGGATTCACTGTTTTAGAACACCGACAAAACATCATATCCACACACAGCAGCATCCTTAAAGAAAAGCCCTCCCCCTTCCACCTCACCTTATAAAACTTATCAAAGGGAAAAATTGAAACCAATAATTAAACACTGCAAAGTTTCTCTCATGGTCCTAACTTCTACTTTAAGGTAAACATGGGTTTTCACACCATAACTGAATGTAGTCTAAATGCTAGCTAGACAATAAAAGGGACATCGGTAAGTACTCTTCCCCCACCCCAGTCAGATAATTCTGTGGATATATCCAAGCTGAACAGCCCTAGCCCTCTCAGCCTCTCCTAATATGACAGACACCTCAGGTCCTTCATCTTCGTGGTCCTTTGCTGGACTCGCTCCAGTCGCTCCATGCCTCTCCTGTGCTGGGGAGCCCAGCACTGGACGCAGTGCTCCAGATGCGGCCTCACCAGGGATGAGCACAGGGGAAGGATCACCTCCCTCGACCTGCTGGCAACACTCTTCCTAATGCGGCCCCAGGATGCTGTTGGCCTTCTTTGCAGGATAAAACTACTTCATCTTTCTTTGAGATGGTTCTTCCCTCAGGAATCTTGCACACAAACATCACTTCTGTCGTTAAGTTTCCAAAGAGTGCCAAAATTCTTTGGCACCCTAAACCCTAGAACATCATTCTCTAAACACTTTTCAGCACAAATTTAGGACCAAGATCTTAAAAGACAAGTTATTTAACCACATGAAAAAGTGTGTTTGGAGACATTCTGTTTTCAGAATGCCTTTACTACAAATCTTTCACATATGGATTTGTTAGACAAAATGGATCTTTTGAGGAGACTAAGGCTTGTTTTGTCAGCTGATTTCTTATTTTAACTGTTGTTTAAACTTGAACTCATTTCCCAACTTTCCTTGTCACGAAAGTAATTGCTGAATGCTACTTGTCTGCAAAGAACCATAAGCAGTCACAACTACGTTGTTAATTACAGTTACAATGTACAGTCATCTATAATGCAATGTCACAGCGAAGAAGCCTTTCAGAGTATAAAGTTGAAAAATATTGAAATTGTTTGGTAGTATGTGTAATTGCAAAATTGTTAGCAACTAGCAAGCCTCAATGTTTGCTGAAAAATGCCTATAAACCAAGGACACTGCATATATTAGGTCCTGAATTGTGTCTACAAATGGATGTGTTGCTTGTCCAAATAAATATTTAAATATTATCCCTTTTAGTTAAGACAGGGAACCTGATAAGTGACTGAGCTCTTATATAACTAGTAAGTTACTGCATATTTATGTAAACATGAAGTTAAAATAAATATGTTTATTTTACACCTAATCTCAGTCTAATCTGAGTGGTCAAATTACACTCCCTCTTTTTGGTACCTAATAAAAGTGATTCTATAAATATATTTTGTTTCTTTTATTTTTTAAGAGAAAGAATTTAGAGATGCCACCAGAGAGAGACTAAAAGTAGAAGTTCAGGGTCAAAACAATCATTTCACCAGCACAAGGGCTGCTTGTAGCTTCAACTTTAAGTTCAAGCATCTCATTTAAATTTCCCTCTATGTTACAAAACTAAAGTTTAAGACCTTAGTCTAACTGTAAAGATAAAGTAGTTCACTGCAAACATTTTTTATTATGACATTTTCCGAAACCAATAACACCACTTAATTCTCATTAAAGTAGCACATGTTTTAACCTGACACACAAGGGTCTTAATTCTTTCAAACTACTTTTTAAATAAACTGAATCTTATCACTGACTGTTTTTTGGTTTCTCCTCCACGTTGCTGCAATAACTCTTCAGAGAAACTGAAAAAACTAYGCATAAACTTAAATGAAAGGGAGAATCATCATCTTTAAGTCTGACCTAAAGGACAAGGCTGTATGGAATTTTCTTTATGATTTCACAGGTAGAATCAATCACTTCAGAAGCAGGAAGAGGAAGGTGTCCACAAATTATACTGATAACAAATATTTCTGAAGCTTCTCATTTCAGTATTGAAGGTTGCTTCAAAAAAATACAGAAATGAAGAGCAGAAAGTCTGGATTTAAGGTTTTTCATAATTCTCCCTTAGTAAGGAGAGAAAAAGTCAGTAACAAAGGGATTAATAATTCTGAAATTATCGGCTGTTTAAATGTTAAATTGTATGTTAAATCAAACAAAAAAAAAAAAGTAATCTTTATATGCCTTCTAAGGAGCTGAATACATATTCATTTTTTAATGCTGCCTGTTATTACAAGCCATTTACAGACTTGAATTTACATCTGTGAAAACCTGGACAGTTTCAGGCCAGAAAAGGCCATGCTTTCTTTTATTTATAAAGGCAGTAATTACACTTAAATTCTTTGTGTTCCTAATCATAACCAAGATGGACCAAAAGGCTTCCACAATGGAGAGAAAATAAGTAACTAACTCAATCTGTTTATATAGRTAATGGCACAACATAAAACATAAAATAAAGACAAGTGCAGTACATAAAAACAAAGTTGCTCTCCTGATTCTAGGCAAAGCTAAACAGCAGATTGCCATACATGCACATCAATTAAGCTTTTTTTTTTTTTTTTTTAATTAATATCCATTAATGTATTCTTACCAAGCTTCAGGCAACAAGAAAGCATATTCATGTGGTGAAGTAGTCTCTGGAAAATTGGAGAGAATTGCCTGCCTGTGTGGAAGCAAAGCTGATCCATGGAAAGTGAACAAGATTTCCAATGCTCTGACGTTGCTTTCCTAAAGAGCAAAACAATAAAACACTGTGGAACTAGCCTAATATTGATTTGACCAGAATCTCAGCAATTAATATAAGTTTGAGTCATACAATAAATCTTTATATTTAAAGAAAATTTTATAATTAAATAAAAATCATCTCTGGGTCACTACATGCATTTATTTATAATCAAACAAATACATCCTCCCCTTAAAATCCTATTGAGATTCAACTCAAAAAATTTTACAGTTTAGCATGATAAATATTAATACCCGAGCATAAGTTCTTGCTGAAAGTACAATATTCTGATTTCTGAACTTCTTGAAGAATTCACTGTCATAGTTCTGTTCAGCTGCATGAGGCCCTCCAAGGATTTCCTGAAAAAGAATTAAGATTTTTTTTCTAATTAAAAGATTTACAAAAGTATCAAAAAAAAAAAAACCCTCCAAATTTCTTTATTGTAGGATGACTAAACACGAGCTCTATCTGGAAAAGCATGTCATAATTTTTCCTATTTGTTTTCAAATTGAAAACCAGATGCATTTTTTGACCGATAAGCTAAGACTATTTTCTGTCTTATTTTAATTACTATTTAGACAATACCAGATACAAAGTGGTGTTCCAAAATCATAGCTTGAAAAGTACAGACTGCAAAGTTAAGATTAAAAAGTAAGCAAAATTCATTTTTTACATTGAAAGAAGTTTCATTTCTRTAAACTTATGGAAGGAACAGGAGATTCACTAGAGAAATCTGAATATAATTTGCTAATTAGACTGATTGAGGAAGGTTCAGAGCAATATAGTGATCCACATCTGATGTTAAATGACTTATTTCCAATACTCAAAATTATTCAACTGCTCAAGATGTATTAGTCTTCCCCTCCCACTATATTGTGATTTAGCATCATAGACATTTGTAAATGCCAACAGCTTTTAATATATATACTTTAAACATATACTTTAAACTGAACATGACTGTTCCAGAAATAGGGAAATTACTGTTGCTGTTTGGCCAGAAAAACAAAGTGTTCAAAACAGGTTTCCTGGTAGACCCAATTGTGCCTTTCAACACTGGAAGTTAGCTATTTGTAATGGTGAAGCAGAGGAAGTGTGGTAGCTAGAACAGAAAACAGCTTATATTTCTCAAGTGAGACAGGGATATGTTTCAAGATGACTATAACAATTAATACTACAATGTATAATAATAATAATAAAAAAAATAATCTGATGACGCAACAAAAACACTACAGGAATGCCTATAGAACTGAAAACTCAAAAGAACCTTAGCCAGTCGCCAAGTTTCCTCACCTCATAGGTTTCAAGGCGATCGAGATATGTTAGTAGTTTCAGTCTGCTACGGCAGAGTTCTTTTTGTTCCAGTGTTAGCCTGTTTCAAAACAGGAATTTTCATATTTACAATTGATACTGTATATAATATGCACATGAAGACAATAGTTACATATTTTCATGACTATATGCAATGGAACATATCAAAAATTAAGTAAAGTAAGAACTTTCACACAGTACAATGCCAATTAATAATTAAACCATTTTCCAATTAGGATTAACATTCATGAGAGTAATTAAGTTCTTGCAATTGTGTAGTTATAATCCTACAAATCTGAATAAAATATGGCCTGACACTTCATTTACTTCGAAAAGTTTACTGATAAAAACAGTTCTTGACGCTTCCTGGACTCTTTTTCCTTTCTAGTCTCTGCTTCTTCATCTGGTGACAAAAATTCTTCATAGGGGATATCAGTGTCCACCTCCCCTGGCAAGATAAATCTGGAGGAAGAAAACAAAGAAATCAGTGTTGATACCAAAAAGATTATGTGAAGAACTAATTATTCAATAGAACACATTAACACTGCTTTCTGTCTTTACTAAAAATCTAAACTAACTTTAAACAAAAATGATAGTTATTGAAGAATTTTGCAGTTAAAAAACAACATCATATACGAAGCATAAGTCAATACAAAGCATCGTTTCTTACTCTCCCCAGAGCCCACCCAAAAAATAGCTGTGATGGATCTTAAAAGCTTCTAAATTCCAGAGGTAGCACTGGAATTGATAGTATTACTACAACATACAACTGTAATAGATAAAACTGCCCAAATTTCCACTATCATGAATTGAACATCAAAGGGTAATTGTCTCTGCTTATGTTTCCCCAGAGGCCAGAGCAGAAAGATGTAGAATGTTTTTTTTCTTCCTCTCACTATTCTAAAAAAAATAGAAACTCATTATAACAATTAAAACATGTTTTTGTAAGAGTAGCCGCAACTTCCAGAAGAGGCAGCAGATAAATAGATTCTCACAGAATTATGTCTTCAGAAGTTCTGTGATGGGCATAAAGGACATCCAGAGAAGAGGGAAGATGCAGTACAAAGTAAACAGTGATTTTACCTTTGAAAAAGGTGAAATGGGAGCAGGTCCATTGTGGACATGCTTAAATTAGTCTGATTCAAAGTGTTACATTTCTTTCTTTGTCCTGTAAAAGCCTTTTAAGATTTTCGTTAATAGTTAATAAAAAAAACTTCAAATTATTAGAAAACACTTGACACAACATTCTTTAAAAAGGAAAAAAAAACAAAAACAAAAAAACACTCTTCCCAAACCTGCCACCATCTTCTCCTTTTCCTATGGCCACAAGAGCCTCCAAGTCTGTGCCTTTCAAGCCATATTGAAGCAACTCCTTAGCAGCATCCGCATTTTCTGGAACCCTTTCCAAGCACTCATGAAGAACCCACGCTCGCTTCTTAATTTTACTCTGTCCAAGAACAAGAAAAATATATGCACAAAACTGTATGCTTCAAAGCAAAGCAATGGAGCCAGTGATGTTAAGTTTTCTAGCATATCTCTTCCACTTAAAAACAGTCAAATTAATCTGATGATTGGCAACATGAACCAACAAAAGAGGTAAGGAAAATACCCCACAAATGTTGAAGTCTGCAGCTCAGTTTATTAGTACATGAAATTCATTTTATTTGGTTAATGCAACAGAGCTAAGTCTATTTACAGAGCTCTGCTAATGACTATGTTGACTAGCAAAGAGAAGCCCAGTTCCACCAGGAGAAAGAAAAACTACATCCTAAAGGTAATAAATGCTCATAGAAGAYAGCACAACAATTTAAAAGAGAAGTAAACTATTGTGCAAAGAGCAGACTTCCCTCAGAGTCTAGGCAGAAAAGGGCACAGAAATGCCAATGATTTAACAGAACTTTCACAATCAGAACAGAATCTATTACTTCCTTCTTATTCCCTAATTAGTATCACTCCTCTCTGTGATGTTTTGGGGCTAAAGATAAAATTATTATAGACCCACTGTATTCCACAGTAGCACTCATTTTCAACGTCAACTTCCCTACATGTCTATGTTATTCTGTGGCAGAAAGAACACACCAAGGTCACAAAATATTACTGGCCTTATCTGTTGATCTTCAGTTCAGATTACATAACACATGGAGAATGGTTACTTGTAAAATCTTATTTTGACATTCAATTAATATTCAACTTAAAAACCAACCAACCAACCAACCAACCCCCCCCACATCAGTTGCTATTTCGCTTGATCTCTTGGAAGACTTTACACCACAGCATGACTAGGCTATGTGTCTGATGATGCTTGTGTGCACTGATGCTAGGTAACTTTCTTCCAAGCCAGAAAAACAAACAAACAAACAAAAAGAAAAAACAACAACAAAAATCCCACCATAGTATTCTACTGGAAAATTCCAGTTACAGGTAATAGTTTAATACAAATTTTGGTCTTCAAACTTTCCCATAAAGTTATGGATACCAACTTCACCTTGCTATATAATTTTCTAGAAAAATTAAAAGTTATTTAAATGCATTATATTTCCAATTATTATTATTCATTTGCTATGCAACAGTCAACTGCTGCTGGTGGGAGAGATTACACTAGAAAAAGAATGCTGCTATTATCCAAAATTAGAACATAAAACAAAGGAAAGATTTTCATTAACTTCTATGGTCTCCGGATCAGGCCTTCAGTTAATTTAACAGGATCACTCTTCCATGGTACACAAAGTAGAATACAAAGGACAGCTCTCCAAATTGCCACCAATTCATGTTGCGTGAATTAGAACACAATTCAGAATTCAATTTCTGTGAAGATAAAGCAGCTGTTTTGATAAGAAAACCTAAAAGTCAAAAACTGCACACACCAAGTAATCCTGAATTGAAGCAATGTTAACAGCCGATTTCCTCCACTGTCTTTGATACACGAGATCAGAATCAAGGCCATATGCTTGAGCCAAAGATAGAGCTTCCCCATATTCTTCATTGTCAATCTAGAAAACAAACACACGAAAATGGAAATCGTTTGATTTCTGCATGAAATAACAATTATAAACTAAGAAACTAATTTCATTCAAAATATTTGCCAGACCTTTCATTGTTGTTAAATACTCACATAAGTCCACTTCCAGTTCTAGCTTACCTAGTCATGAACAGTGTTTCCTCAATGACCTGCAAACCATCTCATTTGAAATAGTATAATGCTGTTTTTAAACCAATGATGCCTCAGATTAGGACAACACACTGTCACTATGAGACCCTTAGAAATAGGGACCCAAAACCTTCTGTTAATACAGTAAGAATAATTTAAAAACAGCAGCTCTTTCTAAATAAAGCTCATTATCAGAGACATGACTTTAACCCTGTACTCACCTTTCTCTGGTAAAGTTCCTCTGGAGTTGTAGATCTCAAACTCACAAGGCGGAAATTCTTTGTAATAGTACGTGGACGTTTTCGTGGAGGAGCAAATCGTTCCATTTCTGTCACAAAGTACAGGCCTTGTTTTAGGTAGCTAAAGTACCTGGCCTTAGCAGAAGTTTCATCATCTGAGTCAGAGTCGTCATCTCCCTCATCTTCATCACCAGGCCTGCTCTCCAAGCGTAATCTCTTCAGAACCAGTTTTATCTCACACTACACAGAAAACAGTAGAATATGAGGGTGTCACATAGTACATCTCTCCTTGTTTGAGACACTAACCTTCCAGCACTTCAATCTTCATAATCAACAACCTTCCTTCCTTTCTCCTTTAAAACCTTTATTTTTCAGCTTGCTTAACCCTGACTGGATCTACATCCTCCTAGACCGAAGGCTTCATTCCATATCTACTGAAGGAAGGGGAAAGGCTTCTTATAGTAACCCACTATTAGACTACATGTCCTACACCACCCCGGACAGGACAGAACAATGCAGACATTTAATCTTAGTATACTGTTAGAGAGGTTATTGCAGTGTATGACAGTGATTTCAACTCTTAGCTAACTGAAGCAAATTAATGTGTTCAATATACATGTAATCTCAGACTATTCTTCCTTAGGCTGTAATAAACTAATCATTGGCTAAATACAATTTCCAGAATAAAGCTTCCCCCCACCACCCCCCCAAAAAATAAAAAATAAAAAAGCAAGCTTAGGTATGTATTTAGATTGAGATAGTCTGATAAATATTTTAAACTTTTAAGACCTATTTCAGAGCAAGTCTAAGGAAAGAGTCCTTTTCTCAGTTTCAAACAAAATTCCTGGTTAATATCACTGTTGAAAAGAGTCCAGGAAGGCATAGAACAAAAGTCCACACATACACACAAGGAAAAAAATAAAAATAAAAAAAGATCTTATATGGCTTGGTCTTAGTTTAAATTTGTTTCTTTTTTCTCTTAAATATATTCCCTCTGCAAGAAGAATCTGTTTCAAAACAGGAGAGGGATGCCTGTAGTACTCTTCAAATGTACTAACCTACAAAGCAACCAAAACTGACTCTTTTGTCTACACAAACTGTTTCTTGCAGCAAGATTCCTCTCATCCARACTTGGCCTTCTAGAGGTCACATATCTGATCTCTGCTAGTTATTTAGCAATTAAGTTTTTGTAAAAATATTTAAATTGCAGCAAGTCCAGAATTCCCCTGAAGTATCTTCTGAGAGATACAGGAACAGAATCACTTTTCCTATTTAAAAAACTCTTAGCATCATATATACAAATATTACATTTCTACAGCATTCCAGAAAGGTATTTGCTTATGTGCATTCCTCACCTCCAGGCTTAGAAATCCTCCATCGTGAGTCGAAGTGACCTGAGGAGAAGTCTCAAACCATTCACATGACTTTCCCAGCAGGTTTCTTAATGTCTTGACTGATGATACAGTCAATGCACCAGAGCAGCGAGCCAGGATCACAGAATTTTCTGCCCACCAGTTTACATCTATCAATGGGTAATAGGATTCTTTATCTAAAAAACAAAACCAGCAAAAAACACTATTTACTACTATTTGGAAAAAGATTTTACAGTAAACTGATTTACTTCTGCAAAACCATGACAAAACTTCAGATATTTGATAAAGATCTGTTTCAATACTTTCCAGGCCAGCCTTGAGCAGATCTCCTCAGCAAAGGACACATTACTGATGTAAATCAGAAGAGGGTGCACTGCTTTTGAGGACAAGTGACAATTACAGACAAGGCTCCTGAAAGAGCCTACAAGAAGAGGTTGTTAAGAAAATTAAAGCACCCCCTAAAAAAACAATAAAATAATCACGACAATTGAAGATGGGAACTGTATCGTTTCTAAGATTATTTTGATTATGTTGACTGGATATTGTGGCAAAATGTTTGCCACAAAAGAAATTCACTGCACCTGTTCAATACACTTATTTTGTGTATTGAACACCCACTTCTGCTGAAAACCACCTTTCCCCAAACAGCACTGGGAAACAGACTGGTTTATCACTTTTCTGCCACTTCAGTGGTTAGTCAGCAGGACACCCATGAAGGTCAGATATGCTAACCCAAAGACAGAATCAAGAAAAATAGTACAAAGAAACAGAGATCTTTTAATAATATAGGCACATACAAGCACTAGGAAACGGATCATGGAATAGTTATTGATCTCTGCACACTTGAAAGAGATGTGCAGTAACAAGATGATAAATGGTTGTACACAACAGCCTAAATTTTCAGAGCAGAGTAGAAAGCTTGACAAGGCAAATAGGGGTGGAGGGAACAAAGCCCTTTTGTTTCAGAATTTGTAAGTAATCTCTTTAAATTATGTTAACTTTCAAGATTTATTAGACATTCATGGACAGAAAGGATAAATTTAAGTTTAGGTTTAAGACTGAATTCCAAAAATGTTATCTGTTACATTACAATGTAATTGCTTCCGATACAAGATGAGATTCTTGCTGAATGTTCAGCATACTATGGAGTCACAATTTCATGATTAATAATAAATGAATGAAATCCTGTATTAGCTGAAATATCCCTCTATTTATGGTTATGGTTTCAGAAGTATTCCTAAGAGAGGATCTTAAACATCCTGTATTCCGACACACGTTTAGCTATGTCATGCTACAAATTCAAACCATACATACAATTTCAGCAACTGTCCTAATTAAGATTTAGGTAGCCATTTCAGATCTTTGGGTATTTGTGTAAGTACTTTTAACTACACAGTGTTTTAAAATAATGATCCAGCTGTATCACATACCTTTTATTTTCTTTCTTTTCTCAACAGAGAGCCCCCAGTCTGGGTTGATCTCATCATAACCTGGCTAAAATAAATAAATAAATAAAATAATTCAATAAATTTGATACATTTTTTCCATTGCTGACCCACTACTTTTTCAGAGAGAATACTCCCACATAAATTCAAGTCCTTCCTGAACATAAAATATACACCTGCTGTAGTGAAATTGTACTTTTCCCTGAACAGCTACATTAAAAAAAGTGGGAGAGGGGGCAGGGAAGGGGCAAAACAGACTACTGGTTTCCTAAAATACAACATCAGAAGTCACAAATATCATAAGACCTGGTCTAGTCAGCATTAAACAGTAATCATACCATAAATATTTCTGAAATATAGAATATCCAGCATTCAGAAGGCTGTCAGGTGTTATTTTTTCACATTTCTATGTAGGCCTTTAAGCATGCAAAAGAAGAATCTCCAATATAGTCCTCCTGGTTATTCTGTGTAATGCTTCTATGCACTAGTTGAATACTGGGTTGTATTACACTTTAGTTATTATCATAATTATACAGCCCCTTTCAATTCTAGTGCAGCAAGAAAACCAGCACTACTTAACAATCTCTGCATCTATCACTTCCTCTCCTTTGGGCACTGGAACAAATCTTCTTTTTTCTTGGACAGACATATGTAGATGTACTGTAGAATACTGACACTTTACTGTGCACTGTAACATTTAGAACTAATTAAAAGTTGCTGCTTTTTTTTTTTTTTTTTTTTTAGTGCTTGGTAACATTAGAATACATGGGCACTACACAAATACAAATGACATTGATCCTGTCCATAACTAAACTGCAATGCAATGGAAGTACAGGCAGATTATACAGCTCAGACAAGTGAAGCAGCCTGGGTCATGCAAAAGGTGGTTTTCAGGCTTTATTTTTTAGTAGAGAGTGACCTACTAATTAAAAGCAAACATGAGGCCACTTGAAGTTTAACAAATATGTTTGTATGAAAATTAGGCAGAAATCATACACATTACTAGAATATCTGTTATATTTGGACATCAGTTTTACAGACAAAATCATTCTGGAAACAGTCGAGTACTGCAATACGCCCTTACGTCACCTTCTCTAGATGATAAATAAAATGCTGAAAAAAGGTTCAGAATGCATATTCATTATCTTTAAAAAAAAAAAAAAAAAAAACAATTCACTGTAAACATCCTTCAGAGAGATCTGTATTCTTATGAAAGTCTTAAAGGTGGAGCAGGTGAGGGGAGTATTATACATCACTTTTGCCAACATTTTTGTGTGTGTGTGCATGTTTGTTTGGTTGGTTGTGGTTTTTTTGGAAATACTTTCTTATACAAACTTGGACTCACATTTCACAGTCAATATGACCTAACCAGCTCTGACTGCTTAACTGTAAGAACCAAGACCTAAGTCAAAATTGTATTTCCTCATCAGAAATCTTGCTATTACACTTAGATCAAGAAAATAACAGCACACCAATGTGCTTCAGGATGGTAATATGCCATATCTTTATAGATTTTTATTGACTTAAACCAATAGTCAAAAATTGCAGAAAAACAGGCCAAATAAGCTTTCTTGAAAGAGTTCTTTTAACTTCATTGTTGTCATAATGTCCAAATGAAGACATCTGCCTTCATCTCATTCTTTTCCTCACTATAAAAATCTGTGTCTATATATAATTTCAATAAATGTTTTGTTGTGGACCTTATAGTACTTATTGTGCAACGCATGGACTACAAAGAAATTCAACATACTGTGGGAAAAGCTAGTTGCATTTCATATAAATGCATAACATGAAGCACGTAAGACATTCTACAATAAATGGAGAAAATATTTTTATATTGGAATTCCCAAAGGAATCAATACATTGTGCAAAGATATACCATGCAAAAGGAAACCACTGAGGACCACCAGAAACTGCAACTATTTCACACTAACACACAAATTTATTAATCAGCATGTGCACCAAAATCAAGTGTTTACTACTAAGCAGCAAAAGTTTCATTCTACACTATTTTTTTAATCAGAAATATGTATGTACACATAAGAAACATTTAGGTACAATATCCAAGATAAATTTTGTGTTGAAAATATTGAAGGTAATTTATCTTTATCTATGTCTAGTGACCATACATCCTCTTTGACTGGCTAGCCTGTTTGGGTTTGACATCACAGTTCATGCCTTGTAATTTTAGAACACAATACACATTACCTGGATAAGTGAAAAGCTTTTCTGTATTTATTATTCAGTAATTAATGGGCGTCAAATTCAGACAAATATCTGAAATATCTGAAATATCTTCATCAAATAAAAGTGTTATCTTTATTCAGAGTGCATTATTTAGGCCTTTAATTAGAATTTCCTTTGAAAAACTAATTGCCCAGTGGTTCAGTTTACTCCAAATATGCAAAAACCTGGAGTGTCTGGACAATTCCTAACTTAAGTTCCCTGACTTAGTTTTGCAAATAACTCCTGTAGAAAGTATGTGACCTACTGACATCAATCTGATCAACAAACAATTTTGGAGTATTATCCTGCAGCAGAGAAGGAATGTTTTGCAGTAGGAAAAGATTAACACATTAAACTTGAAGCAGAATTTGATTTCAACCATTCAAACCAAGTTAAACATGTTGGCATCCACTTATATTTTAAACTAGCACTTCAACCTACCTGTACCAGTGTTATTCACTTTTCATCAGAATGCCCCATTAAAAATAATGAAAAAGAACCACTTGTGTTAGAATTCCTTTTTCAAGTTTGAGGCATATAATTAAAAGATAGAAAGAATATTGCAAAAGTAAACACAGGTCTCTTGAAAAGTAAGTAGTTGACTGGAAAGATGGAGAATGTAGCTAAAACACAGCTATCTGAGCTTCTCTCACTTCCTAGGAAAACCAAACTCCAAAGGATTAAAACATATACTGCAAAGATCAAAATATCTGCTTCCCTCTTACCTGGTCAATCTGGTCCCATTCTCCTTGTTGCCTTAGAGATGGAATAGACCAGACTGTCAGTTTTCCCGAGAAATGAATAGCTGCCAGAAGAGCTCCATCAGGAGAAAGATTCATCTTAAAAACTCCATCCTGCCAAGCGTTATGTCAGCAAAGGAAGAAAGAAAAAAGTTCACACACACACACACACACACACACACAAAAAGTTCACATTGTTTTTACTCTTCCATGCCCCAACTGACATTTTTTACTGCAACTTCTAGCATGTATTTTTTTAAACTTTATAGCATATTAAATTTTCAAAATGAAGACTGTACAAACAAATGTTTTTCCTAAAATAGAAAAAACAATCTGAAAGTACTCTACCTTAATACCAGCAAAACTTTAAGAATGCTAATTTCTGTATCATGTTAGCATACAACAAACTAAACTTGAAAGTATGGCAGTCCAAGGAGTATGCTGCTCCCATGCCCACCCAAGGAGGACAGCTATCCACATCACAGCATAGAACACTGCTCTTCTTCCCTGGAAACACACTTTTGGATGCGCATTATTACAATTCAAACAGAGAAAAGGATACATAGATGAAGAATTCTTGTGAGCAGCACATTATGCATTAGAGGACACTGAATTTAAGAATCTCTTTGGTAACAGAATAGACTAAGCAGCAATGCAGCAAATATCAGATTAAGGCCACATAGAAGAAATAGTTCAACAACAATAAGTAAGCTTTAATCAAAGCCCTGCATTGCTTCTCCTGGATCAATTCTTCCTTCAACTCTGGATATCTTAGAGGCAAAAATATACTTTCTTCCCCCTCTCAAACACGGGATTCCATGAACTCAAACACAATTACAATTGTGTGTGTGCATGTGTTTGTGTATACATATAAAAAAAATAAAAGTTTCCATGAGATAAGACTCACTAAATATATACTCAAATTTTAAAGCCAAAGCTAGTGCCACTAGCAAAGCATAACAGTTTCTGAACACACAGAAGTTGTATAAGAATCTAAATCCTATTTTCAGAAAGATCTTCAGGTTCTCAAGGAGTCTAATTTTCACTGAAATGCAGTACAATGTAGATTACCAAAATAAAATCAATATTAAGTGGAGGAGAGTCTAAAACCCCATTTTATTAGTACAGTTCCCTTTCAAAAGTTTCTAGACAAAGATTCATTCTACAGTAACATTAGACACAAAATTTAGGATTCAAAAGTTTCCAAGTCTTCAACTAATCAATTTTTAAGCCAGTCCTTCCCCTCTTGGGAAATACTTCAGCATAACTAAACTACAGAAAAGTTACTCCATAACCACAAAAAAGAACTCCATATGATAGTAAATTTTAATACAGCTTATAGAGCTTGTAACCAGCAAATATCCATTGAAGATGACAACATTCTCTTTGTTTTGTTTTTTTTAAATTATTTAAGTTGCTTTAAGTTATACCTATACTATAGAAACAATGATGATCAAGTAATCTGCTCACTGTTCTCATGCAGCAGTGGTTTGCAACTGAGAGCACTGCTTAAATCCAAGTTGAAAATGTGGGGTTTTTTGTTAAATCAAAAGGGAAAGAAATGTAAATAAGAATTTTAAAACAAGTTATGTAATTTACTAATGTAAATAATTCTTTATGTTCTCCGAATATGTTCTCAGGCACCTAGAGTACACTATTACATTCTTCAATTTGCATTGTTTGCCAAGGAACGGTGCATGGCTACTAATTGCAATTCTCTTTACAAGTCAAGTTGCATGTGCACAGGACTAAGAAAAGAGTTTTAAAGTCTTAGAAATGTATACCTAAATTATATATCCCATTCAGATAAGCCACCAATGGTATACATCACAGATCATAACAAGGGTTAAGCATTAACTCAGCAGTCAGTAACAAGTCCCACTGCTATTAAATTTGCATATTTGGTGGCCACTAACACATTCAAATTCACATCCCAAGCATTGTTATCTATAGAAATTAAACAGTCCTTTGGCAAAATAGGCAATGCTGCCTTGGTAAACAGCTTGTTACCTTAGAGGAACCGCAGAACAAGATATTGAAAGCCCCAGTAGGTTGGCACTTCCCATTTTAAAACTGTCATTTAAATTAGTAAGACTAAGAATCAAATCCCAAGTACAGCTGCTTCTAATAAAAAAAGTCCTCTAGTGGCTAAGCCAGTCATACCATCAATACTATTGTCAGTTTCTCACAAAGAATATAAAATATTCCTTACATATTTAAATCTCTGAAATGGGATTAGGACGTTCAAGGATGAATAACAGTTTTTTCTTTTCTTTGTAAATTTAGTGCAAGCGTAGTGAAGTTGAAGTTTAGTAGAGTCATATCGAGACTAACCTTCCACTAAGAAATTTGCTTCAGCTTTCTCTCTTCTGTATTTTCAATGAAAGAAAGAAAATATCCCCCTATTCCACCCTTGAGAGAGATTCAGAAAGACTTCTTTTCCCCTTCCAATCAAGCATCCAATTTCTTCTGCTAACCAGTCACCTAAACACCCCAAGAATCTACTAAGGTCATTTCCAAAATCTATATAATCTCAAAACTTCAAAAGGTTGGACACCGCTAGTAGACAGGGGATAAGAGAAGAAGATGAAGGTACTGTCTGGCTAGATCTAAGGCATACAGAAGGAAGCCAAGAGTACTCTAGGCAAAGCATCAGAGATATAGAGAATGCCTCCTGTCAGTACCTCAATGTATAGAGATTTAACACTCACTTACAGGAGAAGAGAATATAAAGACATACATGCCAAGGGTTCATTAAAAACAAGTTGTTTCTGATCAGCAGTTTTATTAGTTCCAGATGCACCCTGGTAGTAGAAGCTTGACTCAAATACTTGGAGCTATTCAGGAAAATTTTTCCACTGTACCTCATAACAGACTGTACAAATTAGAAATCTCTGTTTTCCCTACTTGAGTGACAGATGATGAATTTAAAACCACTCATTTTTATTCCCCCAAAATATGAAAACATCTGGCTATGTGGAGAGCTGTTTTGGGGGCTTTTTTGTATGCTTTCTGGTGGAGGTGGGGGACTACAGAGGGTTGGGTTTGGGGAGCTTTTACCCCCCAAGTGATAACTTTGGGTATAAACTTGAGAAACACTGTCATAATTGAACATGTGATCTTTTGGAACACATGAAATACCTAACAGGCTATGGTTATTACCAATTTATTAACTCAGCAGTAGATGGCTTTTTACAGCTACCTTTTTGAATAACAATTCACATTTAAGATTGAATTCTACATCCGTAGACCTGTTCCTGTCAGTATGTTCACACCAACATTCCTAAGAGCTTCAGCAGATAGACTAATTGGATTTAGAAATAAATAAATAAAACTAAAGTCACTATAAAGAAGACTCTAACAACAAAAAAAGACACATAAACGGCAAGCTATCTCATTTAAAGCTAAAGAAAGCCTATTATTTTATAAACTTTATAGAAGTACTAATTCTTAAGATGCATAAATTAACTCCTTTCAAATCAGACTCTCAGGAAGACATTAATGGACAATTATGTTACTGAGGACATTTCTGAGGATGACCTAGACCTTATTACCTGTTCTGTTCCCTGCCTGCTGTAAAATTTTAAATTCATAATCCTTAATAATCCTTTTCTCTGTACCTGTAAGAACAGAAAAATATCATACAATGAAAGACAATCTTATACATTGATTTATGCACCAAAAACTAAGACAAATCCAAAGCATTAAACAACTGAGAAATAATATACTGCATTGCAGGATTCTTTATAATAGGCAACTTGACAGAATTTTAAAGTAATACAAGGGAAGTAGTAAGAGGCATCAGCTTGTTTACATTTTCCCATTTTGATGAGTAGTTATTGTTCCACAGAAAAGCACTACACATTTGCAATAAAATGAACACCTCACTTTTATACTTGGTGATATCTATGTGATAGTAAATACTGGAATTTGTTACAATATACTGTAAACCGATTTCAGTATAGCCACATGGTAGCTGTTACCAAATCAAACATTTATTTCCACTAGAAGCTGAATAAGCCAAGAGTCAAACTTAAAAGGCAACACATTTGAAATAAATATTTCAGTTTATGCAGGAATAAAAAGACAAAACTAACTAGACTTTCTCCAGCAAACTCAGGTGACACATATCCCAGTTCACAACTGAGGAGTTTGTGTATTTCTGCACTACAAACTTTTTTTCTTTTGAAAATCCACAAACGACAAATCAAGAACTTAAAAGTTCAAATCACTATAGAAAAAGTAAAAATGAACAGATACTAAGGGAGAATAGATACCTTATTAGAAGTTCACATCATAACTTAAAAAATTTGAAAAGAATTTAATGCAGTGTTTTGCAAAGAGATCCATGCTGTTTCCAATTAGATAATTCTGACAGTGACAATATTCATCCAACAAAATGAGGACATATACTTACTGTTCTAATGTCATCTTCATAACTAGTGACCAGTTTATAATGGGGAGAACCTGACAAAACTCTCCAAGCAGATAACCCACAACCAGTTGCTTTAGATACTCCATCTTCATCTGTTTCACAGCCTCCTACAAGCAAAAGTCTGCAAGACAAACAAAAGGCAGATTGTTTCATATACTACAAGACAACAGATGCTTTTTTTTTTCTTAAATCAGAGCTATAGCAGCTTTGTTTTAACTGACCAAAAAGTTCAAGTATTTTAAGACACCCAACAGCCCCAATAAGCTTTGAACTTCGCTGTGTTCATTCACAGTCAAAAGACGTAAGTGTTGATCAAGTAATATTTGTGGCATTTATCTCCATCAGTTCTCATCTCTGACTTTCCAAATAAGGCACAGTTCCCAATGATTCCCAACATTAAAACAAGATAGGGTTACAWATTTGAGATTCTCCCCCACCCTCAAAGAATGATGACAAATCATTTAAGCTTATGAAGAGCTTTGGCCATTCTGTTAAAGCATTAGGATTTTATTCATTGGCAACTGAACACAAAGTCTAAAAAACAAAAACAACAACAACAACAACAAACACAGTAAAATAAACTATTTCTCTATTATAAAAAAGAGTCAAACAGGTAAAGACAATTTTGTTTTTTAAAGCCACACTAACATTATTGCATGCACACTCTAATTGGCAATATTTTTCATTATTCACGCTAGACAATACTCTAAAAACTCTGAGACTCAACCTTGCTAATAGTGCCAATTCCCACTGAAATGTATCAAAACATTTTTCCTTGAAATCTCCTGATACTATTAACAAGGAGTTTTATATTTAATTGATGATTATTTTGACAAAGACTTTGAGAACAGAGGCCTAAATTTGTTTGGAAGTGTCATTTAACTGAACAACCCATCAAAAAGTAAAGTCTCGGCAGAAAAGGCACAGATAGAAAGAGGCAAAAGTTCAGCCAGGAGAACACTGCTCAGTCTTCAAAGTTTGCATTACTCTTGAAATATTCTACCACCTAGTGGCTGAAGCTCATATACCTCTCATGTGTGGTTTGAGCATATTTCAAAACATACATTTCCTACAAGAGCCAAACACAGGAAAATCGATAGAATTTTTCCTTAGTGCATCTGAAGGAGAAAACCCCCTACTTATATAATGAACACTAACTTTACCACAGGAAATTATGTTGATCTGCACACTTGGTACTCTCAGAAGAATGTTCACTGTAACTTAACATTATTGTACAACAACATCTTAACCAATTTCAGCTACCCAGATAACAGAACAGTATCTGACACAGCAGTGAAGGAGCCTTCTGTACTTTTTAATGACTGACTAGTCTCCCAATCTAAATAAATCTCCTCATGCCATAACCCCCAAACAGCACTGATATTGATTTAATGGCCACATACAACATGAAATTAATATTTCTAATGGACTAAGACTAGTGCTTGCTGTGTGTTGTTGTTTGTGCTTTTTTTAAATGTGTTAACCAAAGTCCAAATATAACAGCATTTTTTTTAGTAAAACATTAAAGTCCTATGACTCTCTTTTTCCTGCAAGAAGCCAGAATTGATTAGAAGGTCTAGAAATAGTTTTGTGATAGCAGTAATTATTCAGCGCTCAGTTTAAAACACGCAAGTCTGGGGGGGACTGTTTTTTGTTATAGGTTTTGTTGTTGTTTTGTTTTTAAATAGCAGCTACTTTTTGAGGTAAACAAAAAACAAGAACTACCTCTTTATAAACACTTGGAGTGGTCCTTTGCACAGGTCTGGAAGCATATGTATTTAAGTTGCTAAAAAAAGTCCATTAACAAAGACATTCTAAACTTTTGTGGGGTTTCTTTATCTTCAAACTGGGGACTTTCCCTTTTCCCTAAAGTATCGTTACTGAAGGTATGACTGACTGAACTTTCTTATTTGCAGTTTTATTTTCTTCTTTAGCCAATCATTCTCTGGTGGAAAGGGAAGAATACAATTACCAAAGCTGCTACATAGTCTACAAGAATTAAATCTCCAAATTTTAGTTCTATTCAATCTGATATAATATTGGTAAAAGCAGACATTATAAAGCAAGCTCAGGCCTTTTAAAGAAAGGAACTAACTTAAAGATTACATGAACATAAGACTTATGATTTAAAAACATCTATTTTCAATTCTTAYAGCATCAGATCAGAACTCTGTCACTGGCTGCAGCAACCACGAGATGGTGGCGTTCAGGATCCTGCAAAGGGCGAGCAGGGCAAAAAGCAGGATCACAAGCCTGGACTTCAGGAAAGCAGATTTTGGCCTGTTCGGGGACCTACTTTAAAGAATCCCATGGGATACGGCCCTGGAAGGAAGAGGGACCTAAGAGAGCTGGCTGATATTCAAGGATCACCTCCTCCAAGCTCAAGAATGGTCCATCCTAATGAGCAGGAAATCAAGCAAAGGCAGCAGGAGGCCTGCACAGATGAACGAGTAGCTCCTGACAAAACTCAAATATAAGCAGGAAGCATACAGGAGGTAGAAGTAGGAACAGGTGACCCAGGAGGAACACAGAGACACGCTCTGAGCATGCAGGGATGGGGTTAGGAGAGCTAAAGCCCACCTTGAGCTGAAACTGGCAAGGGGACAGGAATGGCAACAAGAAAGGCTTCCAGAAGTATATATGCAGCAAGAGGAAGGCTAGGGAAAACATGGGCTCACTGCTATATGGGGCAGGGGCCCAAGTGACAAAGGACACCAAAAAGGTAGAGGTACTGAATGCTTTCCTCCTCTCAGTTTTTAATGGTGAGGGTGGCCCTCAGAAATCCCAAGCTCCTGAGACTAGAGGGGGAGACTGGAGCAATGAAGACATACATGAAGATGTTTATGGTCTGTTAAAATTTTCAGAGTTTGTTTTTTCATGGTGTAACAAGTTCTGTTTTGCTATCTCTAGATAATTCATTTTCACTATTTTCTTAAATAAAAAAAAAAAGTAGCAACAGGAGACTGTCTCCATCATAACTAATAGGAAAACGCATAATTTTGCAAAGTTCTTATATTAAAAACAGTGGGTAAAGCATACTCTTGCTGTGCTAATCATTTCTCCCTTAAGAATGTCCCATTTAACTGTAGAATAGTCATATGTAAAGCTTCTCTGACTGCGCATTCATGACATGCTTTTTTTTTTTTTCTTGCAGCGAGAAAAGAATAAACCACACAGTTAAGGAACAACCTAATTTCTATCGGACTCAGCAAAATCTACCATGAACATCTGTGGATGAAGACTCCTTCAAATTCTGATAAACATCATGAATAGCGTGTGGAAGCAAACATACTTTTTGAGTAATTAACTTCACATGCTCTTTACAGCAACAGCAGATAAAAAAAAAGCAGCCGCATAATGCACCTATAGTTTTCCAGCAGATATTTAGCAAAAGCAATTGGGTGGTGAAGATCAGCTAGTGAAGATGACTACAGTTAGCATAGCATTGTATTAGACAATTATATTACATTAGACAATCAGCGACAAAACTCCAGAGCGGATACCAAAGCAACAGGAAACTGTACTCCAGCACTGTGTGGAACACAGATGAAATTTCTGTTTAACAAGCAGTAAATAAGCGTAACAGAAGGCTCCCAAATGAACACTGCAACCCTAGTGTTAAAATACAAAAGAATTTCTAGATTATATATATTCTATTTCTGAATAACAAACACAGGGTTGCACTAAGCCTTTTATGTGAAAAATTTTACATTTTAAGTGACCCTAAATTCGCTCTATGTTATTTGAATACTTTCCAATCAACACCAATTGTCTCTCTTTCACACCGGCTGTTTGTTCTGGCCAATTGACTGCACAATTCTCAGGTAATTATTTGGACAGGGAGTCAGGGGCACTTACTGAGACGCCATTTTAAACTAAAATACCGGTAAGAGYGTTTGGTTGTACAAGCCATACTAAGCAAGAGTTCCATCTCCACTCCCAGAGAGTGCCGCTAATTTTGGGACCCACAAAGAGTAAATGAGTTGGTAAAAATAAATAAATAAATAAATAAGCATAATAATCATAGAAAGGCAACTATTTACTACTGGAAAGTTTAAGCAATCTCCTACTCAAGTAACTAGCAAAGTCAGAAGCAACAAGTCTTCCTACCACTAAGTATTCAAATCAAAGAAGATGAAGTAGCAAGTTTAATTTTATTCAACTCTGACATCAGCTAGATACTAGAAACTATTTGAACAGTTTGTTTCTGTTTCAAGAAAAAAGTGACTTAAACTGAGGAAGGCTTGGAGGGAAGAACATCAGTCCTTCAGGGACAAGGGAAATATCAGTAATACACAAAGTACAATCAGTGAGCAGCAGCTACAATAACTCTGCAAGATATTAAAATATCAATTTTTCTGCAGGCACTTGGGAAGAGGAATTTGCAGATTTAATGCCATACAGTTAACAGTCCAATTTGTTTGTGTACATATTCTTACATTTCCCTTCTGCCTCCTTCCTGTGCCTTTGATCATTCTAGCACTGAAGCTTAATACACTGCCACTGATCAAAAAAACATAAGAACTGCCCCCCAACTCCTACAAAACAGAGCTTTCAGATATGCTGCACAATTGTTCTGAGGAAGGTCTGTTAAAAAATAAAGTTAAAAAAAAAAAAGGAAATAACAGATTTTCAAATAACCTGCAGCACATATCTCTACAAAAGAAAAACTTCTAGCAGGAACCTAGCACATCACATGAAACCCCACGTAGCAGCTCTGATAAGTATTTTGTCTAAAACCTATCTACCCTATTGTGCATGATGCAGTTTATTCTCTATTAGCTAAAATGGGCATACACTCATTTGCATGCTCACATCTGACCAGAATTTGTAGCACACAGTTTGGTATCACAGCTTAATACTCTGAAAGATGTTGGCTAGATCAATGCTACACAGATCATTACACATAAAGTGATGAATTTTCTAACTTTTTCAACACAGGAACCAAGTTTCACATGAGTCTTCTTCACAGTCTGACCAAGTATTAGCAGATTAGTGGTGCCACAACAAAACGCATTAAAAAAAAAAAAAAGTTAAAATCAGCATAATGACTGCAAACAGTTACTCATGACAGCACCGCTATCAACTCCTAGTAATCAAAAATTAACCTGTAGCCTTGTCCATCCATAGGAATTTCAACTTCTTCCACAAGCTCCAACTTCCAATGAAACACATCATTGAATTAAAAATTTCAACAGCAGTGACAAAAATTCAATTACAGTTGACCATACAGTGCCAGAGATGACTAAGAGACAAATAGCAACATAAAGAGCAAGAGAAGAATTGTCAATAGTAGCAACAGCAGCAGCTCTAAAATTGCCTGAACTAGCTCTCAAATTCTCTCAAGATAAATCTTTTCACAGAAATTTTGGAAAAACTGTCACATATAGTGCAACGTATTCATAATTTAGAAGCATCTTTTAGGATACATGAAACTCAATAACAGCTGGAATTAAGATGTCATATCAATTTAGATACATGCAAAGCTCAACCTCAAGTCAAAAAAGCCACCTCTCAGGATAGCAAAAGAATTCATCATCGCAGCATGTACTTAAATTTTAAAAAGCTTTTCACAGAGAGCAAAATTSAACAGCAAAGGCAGGAACTATTAAGATGAATAGCATAACTGGTGTCAAAAGAAAATGAAAGGTATTCCTGAGAGCCTCAGCAAAGATCTGGTCTTGTTTACCAATTATTTTTTTCAGGACTAGACAGAAGATGACTCCAAAATAACAACAGTTGACAGGCAGCCTGGGAATAGCAAGAAGAGATTTTTTTTTCTGTTTACTTTTTTTTTTTGGTGGGGGGGGTAAGTAAATAAAACAAAGTTAGTCTCAGTCTGAGGAAGAATATACCATACCACATATACAGGAGAGATATGGGCATACTGTAGCAAGTCAAGCAAAGGGCTATAAAGTTGCCGAAGGGATTGGAGCATCTGTCATACAAGGAGATGCTGAAAGAGCTGAGATTGTTTAGCCTGGAGAAGACAAGGCTCAGAGGAGATCTTAATGTTTATCAATATCTGATTCGGGGAGGGGAAAGAAGGTTAAGACGACAGAGCCAGACTCCTGTCAGTGGTGGCCAGGGACAGGACATGATGCAATGAGCACAGTTTAAACAGACAACTGTTTTTTTGTTGTTTACTGCAGATGACTGAACACTGGAACAGGTTGTCCAGAGAGACTGTGGAGTCTCCATCCTTTAAGATACTCAAAATTGAGGCGTGGGGGGGGGGGGGGGGAAGGGTGCAGTGAAAGATCTCCAAAAGGCCCCTTCCAACCTTAATGATTCTGTGATTCTGTAACTTGGGCCAGTTAATCAAAAAGCTCGGCTGCCCTTTTGCAGGGCATATTCACCCATTTTCAGAAATTTTCATGAATTTGTGCTGAAGATAACAAATATATACTGGTCTCACGGGGAGCAAGTTCAATGTAGGCTTTCAAAGAGAACTTAAGACTTTCATGCAATTCTTCTGTCATCAATTTTGCTGCAATGACAAGCAAATTCAAACTGAACCCAAACTCCTTATCTACCATAGCTATTACATTTTAGGCTCTAATACTGGACATCTGTAAAAACTGCAGATAAACCTGAAGTAAGACATTAACCTCCAGTGTAAGATACCCCAAATTAGCAAGCTATCAAACTTTGCACTAGAGTCTGCAGAGAGCTAGACTGCCATCAACTCACCCTGAAGCAGAAACTTACATTTTGTCAACTAAAGTGTACCCTAAATTCCATTAAATATGAAGGATGGATCACATGGTAACACTAACATACAGATATCTTTTCAGCAGCAGTGAAACTCAAGATTATACTTTTCCCCAAATTATTTTAAAAGTATAAGTTCTTGAGTGCTATTTTACTGCAGTTCAATAAGAAATAGGCAATTACATAGCTACATAGAGAGCGGTAAGTCAGTGCTTACAAGCAGTAGAGATAGACCAGTTATTACTTCACCATCTAAAAGTAAAATACAAGAAAGCACAAAGTGACCAAGTTGCATATAAGATAAGTGATTAAAGATTTCATTTTCAATAGTGTGATCTGTTCACATATAATTTTCTTTACTGCACAACTTAAGAAAATTGCCTCCCTCCAAGTCCTCTTTTTTTTTTTTTTTTTTTTGATAGAAAGACTGTTCAACTTCTGTATTTGACATCAGAGAGCTCTAAAATGATGAGCAGAGTCTCTGGTTGAAGTTTTCTAACGCAGAGTAAATTCAAAATCCAGAAGAAAAAAGATTTGCCTACATGAGGGGCAATGTATCATTTCTTTCTGCTTTCCATCGCAATCCTTCTGGTATAAATTTTTCAGTTCTACTAAGCAATTCTACTGAATGCACATAACAGAAGATACTATGATCATCACATCCAATCCTATTTGAATATTCGTAATTCCATGGAATCAGCCATAATATTTGTTTTTAACCAGGAAAGAGTTCCYGAATGTGTGTTCCACAAACTTCGCGCAAACTTATTATTTCGGCAGCAGCTACAATCACGTGTTTTCATGCAAGAAAAAGGCAGTTCTCTCCATAGAAAATGAGAAATATACACAAAATAAAAAGTCTGTCAACCATAAACTTCCATAAAGTTAACTTTAATTACTAATATTTTGATTAAAATATTCTAAGCACAAAAACAACATTGTCTCCTGCTCTTTTACTTTACACTAGTATCAAATTTAAACACACAAGACTAAGATGATATAAGAATAGCAGGAGAACCAAAATTATTACTTCTCAGGAGGGAAGAGAAGAACGAGAAAATGCAAAATTTCTCRTTTCTTTCTTCTTATAAACTGCTGTGGCAAGATTTTGTCATTTGTATACACAAAGCAATGTCCTGACTACTCGGTTGGCAACTGTGCCAAACGACTTTCTATTTGTTCTCCTGTTTGTGGGTTCAGAACTGTCAAACTGTTATAGCAGATGATGTCGTTTGCCTAGAAACTCCTCCTCCAAAAAATGAAACACATCCATGTGTTATCAGAATAATTTAATAATTTGACCATACTTTGAACATTAACCAGTGTTCTTTGCAACTGTCTGAACAAGTCTCTTTCCCAACATTAGGAGCAGAAAAGATAGCTTTGGAGGCAAGTATCAAGAGACATTAACCCTAGCCTGATCGAAGGAAAGAATGAATAGGTTCTGTTGCCTGTTGAGGTAGCTCTGCCAGAACTTCATAACCCTGACCTATTATCCTGAAACTCTAGATTTAGATAATGAATATGAATCGTGTGGAATTGTTAAACAGGAACAAGATAGAAAAAAAGAAATCATATTCAAAATTGATCTCTCAAGTAACAAGCTAGAAAAACATTAGTTCTCACTAATAACCATTTTTTCTTAAGATAGGACAGCTCACTTAACGTTCAAATACGAGAACAAGTTTCTAACAATAAGTTTCCTCTAGTACTCTGCAGCCAAGTCTAATTTCAGWTAAAAACATGCAGCGATTATAATAATATATTCTGTTGACAAATTCAATCTTTGTAGTTCTAATAGAAGGAAAATATCTAGAAAGAAGTTCAGTTCTTACAGTTGAAAATAAATAGAAAATAAGTTGCTGAATTTGTCTACCCCTCCCCAGTACTGAAACACATGTATTGAAAACATATAGCAAGCAGATACATATATTTTTTAATAGAAATACTTGGCAAACCAGCAAATATTCCAACTAAATCCAGTTTAAGAGCAGGCAGCCAATTAGTCCACCTTTCATGTCTGGTATCTGTGCCACACACACACACCAAAAAACATATGCCCCAGCCTTTCCCCCCTTCAAATTGACAAATGTCTTTTGAAACCAATTCTGACATTCTAAAAATCCTGTTTTTGCACGGTACTCACACAGCAAAGGATACATCCTGATTTTTTATTTTTAGAGCTGAGGGCTGTATTTGATAATAATTACTATTAGTTTGAGGCCCAAAAACCTTTTATTAAGAAAAATCTCTGAAAGTCCATGCAATATATCTCTTAATAGTTTTTACTGCCTTTAGAAAAGTAATATACAAGGCTTAATTGTAGTGCAAAGACTCTTGTAGACTTTTTAATATTAATTTAATGAAGACATTATGCACTAATCATGAAAGACAGATGTCTATAGATAGTTCTCCTAGAGTTCATAAACACACTAGATGCCATTTGTTATGTCTGTGACTGTCCCAACTTTGTCATTCAAACAACTGTATTTTATTCAGTATCTTTACACATTATTAGTCCATTAGTAAAGCAACATCGCCAACTAGGACCTCTTTCAAAAGTAAGTGATATATGACTTGTTACTTCTGAGTCACTAAATATCAGTAATAGATGGTTTTTTCCTCCTCTTCTTTAACACATGCAACACACTTTAATGTCTATTTTGCCACTATTATTCATTATTTCCATATTATTGGCAGGTAGCAAACAGAACACTTACCTGTGACCAGGATGATAAACAACAGCAGTTACTCCATGGCCATAATGGCTGCTAAAGCTGAAACTATGACTTTCTTGGAAGCTTTGATTTGTTCCAACACTATGTATGGGGAAAAAGATAAGTATATTATTTCAGATTTATATTTTTAAATAGTGGAAAGTTCTTTTAAAATTTGTGGTACCTTCTCAGAACAAGYCAAAACTTATGCTTACCTTACAAGATAACTTCTCAGTTCTCCACGATAATTAATGACAAGCAGTTCAGCTGACCATTGTGCACTTGCTTTGTATTCTAAGAAGATTAATCCAGCGATAGCATAACTAAGATCTCCTGGAAAACCTGCTGTCTTTACCCAAAAGACAGACATTGAAAGTAAGGCAGAGGAGAGGAGGAGAAGAGTGCTTCAGTTACTGAAAGAACTACAAGTCAAATTTACTCTATTCTATAAAAAGTGTATTAAAAAAAGCTAACAGAAGAAGTTGTTCATAGATTTTATTACAAAGAGAACACACATCCTTTGATCTTGATTTTAAAGAAGTTTTATTAATACAAGGTATGCTAAGAACACACTAAGGAAACATACTTTGAAAATCCCCCAAATTAGCTTAATGCAATCTTTGAATATGTAAAATATGAAGTATATTCTGTTGGGCAAGTCAACAGCAATTGTATTTTCCTCATACAAAAGAAGTCTTCTCAAATTGCTCAAGCAGCAATATTTTCTTGATTTACAACAGAATCTGCATACAAACTGCATAATAATAGGTCAACACTTCCATGAAGGAATACTGGGAAAGTTGAGGTGTCACTGCAATCATTTGCACACATTCTAAGTAGATGATACTGTAATTTCAGTATTTGATGTACCAGCAGATCTACCACAATTTTGAGGAAAAACAGAGGTGAAGATTCTGACTAGGTACAACACCAAGCTGATATGCTTTGCGCATGCGATGCATGATCTGAGTTTAATTAACTATAATATACCCATCACATGATAAACACTTCATAATATATTTCTGCTTAGTATTCATATTGTAAGGCTTTGTACCAAAGTATGCCATGATAAAAAAATAAAAAAAAAAGACAGAGTGATTACCATTTCTTACTACAAGGAGTTTTATTGCATTTAAATTTAATCAGAGAGAGTACTTACTGGTGAAATGACCAAAAGCTCACTACCCATTAGGTCAAACACTCTTACTGTTCCAGTGCTTTCAGCATAAGCGAGCAATGTACAGTCATGGCTCCACGCCACACGCCTCCACTGTGGGTTAGGATCTTTTGGTACTATAAAAAAGGAAAAAAAGTTCTTAAAAAGAGAGATAGTTTCCTGCTAACACTGTAACATGTACTTAACTGGTATTCACCTACCAATGGCCACAGTTTGAATCATGACAAAATGAATGGCATTGCACCACATAATGATCTCCAATCATCCACTGACTCTCCAACTATTAGATGTCTTTACATTGTTAGTATATTCCTTTGCACACACTTTTTATAAACATTGTATCACTTGTAGATTTTTTTTGCCCCTTTCAAACAAAGCAAGGTATAAGAGAACATAAACAAAGCATTTTTATACCTATAAATTTGATTTCTCGTAAAAGCTTTCTTTGTTTAACAAAGTTATTACAATACTTATTATCTGTATTAACTGAACAACATCCTGCCTCCTGGAAATAAGTGTTCAGTCTGGTTAATCAGCAAAGAGCTGGCAAGGTATTAGAAACAGCCCATTCCATTATACTTATCAGGATCCAAAGTTGTACACCAACAGGAAACAACATGTATTACAACAAAGAGAGAAACAAAAATTTAAAAGATCTATGCCTAATTTGCTGGCAAGAGCACTGTAAAGGCCATACAGGGCACCATGTATCATCATCACGAAATCACTGATAGTTATTCTAACAAACATTACAGAACCTTATCCTATCACACCAACTTCATAGCATTTGCTGTCATCCCATTGCACTTTTACAACAAGTTCCCTTTTTCAGGTTTCCACAGGATTTATAGGAAATATTTAAAAATAGTGCATGACAATTCAAATAAGCTTTAAATTAACTTTTAAAAAGTGATTTATGTGATTGGGAATCTCTAGCCCAACAACACTCATTTCCTGATAGACCCTCATTCATCTACCTGCTTTTGAAAGTTATATTTAACATGTGAGGAGGTAGCGATCAAGAGAGGAAAAAGAAACAGAATCTCAAAAAAAAAAAAAAAAAGTTAATTGCATCAAGAATTGCAGGATACCTATCTTCATTTTAACACTAATGAAAGCACAACTGAATACTGTCCAAGCATAGCTTGCGGGCAGGGTTGGGCA
The DNA here is from genome assembly GCF_003343035.1 of Apteryx rowi. NCBI lineage: Eukaryota > Metazoa > Chordata > Aves > Apterygiformes > Apterygidae > Apteryx > Apteryx rowi. Next base: position 2,174,534 of record NW_020447353.1, read on the forward strand.
CTGACACCCAATATGGCACCAAAAACCATTAATTTAAGTATCATTTCACTTCAGATTCAAGGTCAGTATGTTAATCGCCACAAAAAGAAAAGGTGGGGAAAAATGAAACTAATCAAAGAGAAATTAGTAGATCTCCCCAATGCTTTTAAGAAGTCAGAAGGTTATCTTAAAGGGTAAGGAAACAACAATGCTTAGCAATACATGAATAATAAACAATGAAGAAACTAAGTTGTAGAGGTTACCGTATTGCATACCTTGACATTTTCCAACAGTGGATCCAAAGTCATCTTTTGCAGACCTGCAGAATAAAACTCAATTATGGATTTAGACAAAAAGCACTATTCAATTCTGAAGAACAAATAAAATACTATAAAAATACTCCAAGTGCACAATTCAAAGATTTGCATGTATTTACTTATTCAAAAAGGCAAATAGTAGCCTTCATCCTTAGGCAGCTAGTATAACTAGCAGTACCTTAAGAATTCTCCTTCCAACATATAAATAACACCATCCCCCATTTAGTAGTAATGCTGTTCAAAACACTAGTGCAGCATTCGAGTACTTCAGCAGGTAACTTTAAAAAAAAAAGTCAGAATCCTCTAGGTTACTATTTTAGCAACAATGAAAGAATACAGTTATATTTTTATAGTTGGAAAATAAAATTTATTTCATAGTCTGTAAGCTGACATTTATGGTGTTCACACCACTTCTGGCTGAACAATTTTCATATACTTGCTTCTTTTACATATAAATAGAAGGTCTGACCTTCTAGCAAATGGATTTTTGTGGAAACAAGTAAACACACTCAATCAAGATCTGCTGTACAGCTAAATGTGTTCTTGAACTAGCAAAGGAGGGCTTGCTATTAGACAGTGGTGGAGAAAAGGAAAGCACRAGTCTTAATGCAATTCATATTATTTTTAAAATCAGGTGAAGCATTACACATGTGCCAGCTGTTCTACAGAGCAGTAGAATAATAGCTTCTTGTCCCACTTCATTTGTACTCTCCCATAATGATTTTAAAGAGGAATGAAAGAGCAAAGGTTAGAAAGACCATGAATTCAGTTTAGTGCTTTAAAGCAATTTGAGTTTTTCCTCATCCATATCTTATAAAATGAAATAACACAGTTTTTTGGTTTGTTGGGTTTTTTTTTTTTTGGGGGGGGAGGGTCATGGCAGGGGGGAAGGCCAAGAATTAAAAAGAAACCAAAGGTATCTGAGTTATAATGAATGATGATTATTCCATAGCTCACTTGTAGAATGTACATAACACTCTAAAAGAATAGAAATATCTTTAAAGTATGGTTAGTAAAACAGCAGAAATACTTTCTCAAAACTCTACAACTGGGGTTGTTAAGTGATAAGCAGTATTAAGTTACCTGATTTCTACACACTGGTCTTGAACAACTGCCAACAGTTTACCATTGCTGAAAGAGGAAAAACAAAGATGTGAAAGTTCAACTAAAGATCACTCTTGCAGACTGTGGATCAGAGTTCTATGCACTTTTCTGTAAGGATAAATTCAAGTTCTCTTTCACAAATCAAAATAAGTTGTGAAATACCAATTTTTATGCAAAAATGTGATATTAACAGAATTCCCTTCATGTCACAAACATATGCATCACTGTGTCTCTTTTCCAGCAGCACCAAGAAAACAGAAACAATGTCTAGAATCTTGTACATAAAAGGTCAGAACCAGATGTTGCATATGGAAAATTTTAAGCCAGTAGTATTTGAAACTATGTATTGTTTTATGTGCAATAAACAACTATCATACTTCAGGAAGTCAGGTGATCTCCTTCGGAGGTCTCCTCTGCTTTGTACCTAACATACAACACTGCACAACATGCCAGTTTCATCAGTGAGGACCATCGCCTCCTTCAAAGAATCATCATCTCCTCCAACAATACAGAAATCTTGCTGAACTACTGATCATATCTAGTTAAACATAATAAGTAAACATATTCCAAACTACTTTCATGTCATTGAACCATTTTTCTGTATAAGTTTACGCTTATTAAAAAAAAAGCGTTGATTCAACTGATGCTGCTAAAATTACTACAAAACAGTTGCTCCTAGTCCAGGAATTCTTATTTCTCCCCTCAGCACACAATACCAACAGGTCTTGAAGGTCTCTCGAAGCACTCATTTTTCACATTTTTTAAAATATGCAGTTTTTATTACACACCCTGCAAGTTTTGAGATCAAATTCAACAGTCATGAATATGATCCCAGCAAAAGGATTACATTGCTAATCACTTTTCCTCAAAAAATTGGAAGGACATTCAGATACAAGTGAGAGGATGTATTAAGAGAAGGGAAACACTGTGGAAGTCCCTAGACAGCCTAAGGAAAGGTCAATCTGCTGCCTGTGAAAACCTCCAGTATTTCCTTTGACCAAGGAGAATAACAATACCTTCAGCATGCTATTAACTCAGCATTGTTGCCAATGAGGAAAGTAGAAGGGAAAAAAAAAAAAATCCCACACTGGTGATAATTGGTACAACTGGAGAAAAGTTAATGATGCTAGTTCCTTTCCTATCTCAGGGAACATAGTACTGAATCTCTTTTTAGGTTTTTCCCACAGTATCCACTATATACTTGAATACAGCAGCTATGCCGCACAACCTCCTCCCAACTCAAAAAAGCTCTAGCAGATCACAGACTATATAAGACTGCGTATTTTCTTGCTTAAAAAAAAAAAAAAAAAAGAAAAAAGAAAACACACCTTACCACCACCAAAACACCCACACACGTTAACATATTCACTATGTAGCAATCTTTTCTGTCAAAAATGGTGAAGCACAAGAGTATACAAGCTGGTTACCTTGCAAGTACTAGATGCCAGCTGATCTGCTTATTAACCAGACGAACCAGTCCAGTTGGCAGGGTAAACTTTGCAGGGCTGGAATAAAAATGTTACACTAAATTAGAATGTACACCTAACAAAAAAGCAGTAAGTGAGATATACATCTCGAATGACTTTATTTCAAAGGCAACCATCAGCCAGCTGTGAGGTTTTAGCAAACTAAACACGAGTCAGCAGTACACCTTGACAACAACAAAGGCTAACAGCATTTTGGTCTGTAGTAATGAAATCATAGTTAGATATTAAGGGAACTGATCACTTACTCAGTCTTTAGACTGGTCTGCATCCAGTTTCAGATCCCCATGCTACAAGACAGACACTGATAAACTGGAGGGCCACCAAGATTGTTAGGGGACTGGAGCACTTGCCCTACGAGAAAGAGCTGAGGGAACTATATTTGTTTAGTCCGAAGAAAGAGACAGCTTCAGAGGGACCTAATAGCAGCCCTTTGATACCTAGGAGGAGGTTACCAAGAAGATGGAGCCACTGAGGTGCATGAAAATGGAACAGTGCTCAGACTAAAACAGAGAAGTTTCCAAGCTGACATAAGGAAAAATAATTCTTCACCAAGAGGACAGTCAAGCACTAACAGGCTGCCCAAAGAGGCTGTGGAACCTCCACCCCTGAAGGTTTTCAAGACCCAGATGGAGAGGGCCCTGAGCAATTGGGCCTGATTTCAGTGTTCACCCTGTTTTTCTCAGAAGGTTGGATTTGACACCTCCTGGACTCCCTTCCAAACTGAATTATGTTTTATATACAAAATGGCATATAGAATTAATTACAAAAGCTTTACCAAAAAATAATAATAATAATAATAAAATAATAATAATCAGGTCTCCAATGCAACTACTGGGGGGTTTTGGTTGTTTTTAAAGAAGATGAAATGAACTCATTCTGTCTGCAAGTGAATCCTTGTGGGCAGACTTGTACGACTGCATGAAGCCCATTAATCAAAACAGAAGCCTCAGAACAAAAACACAAAACAAAGTGGAATACCAGCAAGGGGGGGAAGGGGCATTGCCTAGAAGAGAAAGATGCTGCTGACTGTAGGATTGTTTCCCAAGAAGCCAACAACAATATACCTCTAAAGGAAGAACTGATATCTTCAGCCATGCTAAGGGTATCAACAGGGTTGTATAACCACAGACTAGGAATTCTCAAATAACATTATATTTATCCCCCAATATGTTTCTGAAAATTGTTTAAGGGACTTTTGAAACAGAAGTTATAAATGGTATGACTGTTTAAGCCTGTTGCTCAAGGTGTTATCAAGCGTTTTGTATGACAGTGTCAACTGCCAAAAAACCCCGTGTGTGTGTGTATGTGTGTGTGTGTGTGTGTGTATGTGTGTGTGTGTGTGTGTGTATGTGTGTGTGTATTCAAATTACGACTTAAATGGAAGCAAATACTGTCATGGTGTCAGACCTGACGGGTATGCCATTTGTTGCTCAAACAGACAAACAGCTTCATTTGCTATGTCTCTTTTGGAGCGGGGGGATAAATATGTATTTTGGGAAAGATAATGCTCCAAATGGAAGCTTATTTTAGCTACTGACAAAAGATAAGAGGGAAACCAGTATACATCTTGATTATTTTCAAGACAGGCTTCAACTGTGACCCAGGTGGTTACAATTCAAATTCAAGAGGAGAGACACATATTCTAAGTATCGTTCAGCAATATTTTAGGCAGTGTTCAGTTTTAGTGTCATTAAAAATAACTTTCCAATAAAACCAAAAAGCTACAAAAATATTACCAAATAAAAATATTAAGCATTATTCTCCTCAAACCTACCTGTACCGGATATATCGAAGCAAAAACAATGCAGGGCCTATGGGAAAAAAAAAAAAAAAAGGCAGCAAGAATTACATTTTTGACTGTTTAAAGATAGTTCCCAGCTTACTGCACACAGAATGCAAGAAATTCCCTGGAAAGAAAGAAACATTTTAAAGCAGAGGGGAAAAACAACAACAACAACAACAACAAACAAAAACAACAACAAAAAACACACACTTAATTTTCTTTGGCCAATGAATCCTTATATTACCAAAGTAAATGGAAATGGCAAATCAAAAGTCTCTACACATCTCTGGATATTCTAGGAGAAATGCCTGAGGGATGAAAATCCAATTCAGTTACTGTATAAATCAAGTGCTGAATATTAACATAATCAGATCATGATGTAAAGCTTCCTTACGGAATTGAGTTTGTTATTTGGGCTTTTTTAGACAAGGGCTGGTAACAAAACAAACAAACAAAAAGACAAATGAAACACAAAAAAAMCCCTCAACAATATTTTGCAAAATACAACAGGGCTTCCAAACTCCTTAAATGTAAATTTTATTAGTCTGCCCCCCATAGGTTAATGGAGGCAAAAAAGCAGACAAAAATTAAAATAACTTAACAGTATTGATAATCAGAAAACAACTTTCTGAAAACCCAGCCTGTGCTCTATTTCCATTACACTAGTCACTTCATAGAACAGAAAGTGTTTGTGTTTTTTTTTTAAACAAGCAACCTACACATCATTCTTATAAGTCATAAACATAAAAACCAGTCATATTTACCTGTAATTGCTCTAGTGATGATAAATGATGCACCATGTTTTTTGCTGCCTCTTGGCTGCAATTATAACAGTAATGGTCAAACACTGCATTATACATTTTAGCTTAATTATAGTATTCATGCATATATTCAGTGAATTAATTTAAGCTGTGGGCTAGTCTACAAATTTTATGTTTACCTGCAATTACTTCCAACTTCATATTAAAAGCATAAGACAAAACAGGCTATATAACCAAATATTTTCAATAAAAGCCAAGTTCTAATAAACATAATATTACTACAGGTGTCTATTGATACAGCTTTCCCTTAGTCTTTGGTAGTAATAAAAGCCATTGACTTGTGACTATGTCCTCTTGTAACGTATTATAAATCATTCTTTCTACGGCATATAGACGAGGAATTATTCTTTCTAGGAATACAGACTGCATATGCCTACTGTAGAAAAGAGTAAGTTCAGTCCGCTTGTTTTTCCCCAGTTCTAAATGATTCTATGAGTCTTCCCCTGCAACCTTAGTCAGAGAACCACTGCCTCATTCGCTCTTTGCAATGATTAACAACTCAATAATTCTTTCTGTTCTCATCATATACCTTGGGATTCCTGAAGAGCTTGTTATATACAATCATATCACTGCAATGAGTACAGACTGCTTGATTTTCTCACCAGCCTTTTCTCTGGTTTTGTCACCTCTCTGTATGTGATCTTTACAAAAGTCTGTTAATTTCCCCAAATAAAATATTTCTCCRGAAACATAATATATGTAAATGAGAATACTAGCAAGATCTAAGATTAAAGCCAATATGGGGTCCAACTTAAGAAATGCCAGTTTTAAGTGTTTTGAATTTAACAGAACTTTAAACTCTCATCACAGGGGGAGCTTCCAATGGTTGTAATTACAGTTGGAATTGCTCAGCACTTCTGCAATCAAAACTGAATCATCCCAGATGACATACAGAAAAATAAAGAAAAGGCAATAGAGACCTGTGGGGGGTATAGTTTAAGGCCTTGTTTTGTRTCCTGCAAGACTGTGTAGGTAGAAATTTAATTTGATTTCCCAGTGTAACATTCAACTTAACTTCCTTTCCCTTTCTGCAATTCCCCACCTCAGTCATTCCAAACCATTTGGTTCTATAAGAAATAAGGTGGGAATTGTTTTTGTGACTTTTTCCTGTACAGTGCACAGTGTGAACAAACCAGAGTTAGAGACTGATGTTCCAAGAGGAAAGGCACAACCACCTAAATAATATTATTGTTAAGACACTTTAAGACAAACACTCAATCACACTGACAAAATTTCTGTTTGCCTGTGTATGTCAGTGTAAAATCAATTTTCCACTAAAGCCTTAGCGCATGTTGAAAGTATCCTTGTCTTCTGACAGTCTTCAAAAAATTGTAATTCCAACAAACCACAAAACGTAACATTTCCAGGCCTTTCTAATTCTGCCATTTAAAATGGTAATTATCTTGAAGCTATAGTAAGTAAGAAAGAAATGATGAGTTTAAAATAGCCTGTAACATTTGATCAAGTTGACAAGCAGAATTCTATGTTGCTTAGAAATTCCAGTAATTGGGGTGGGTCAGAACCCTCATGCTGTGGTTCCACGATCACTTTAAACCGGCATACCCACGCTGCTGCTGAAGAGAGGTCTCACACTTCCCTCTGCTTTTACCGACACATTCCTGACTCCCTCATACCTACATGAGTGCTTGTATGACCACCCAACAGAAGCAGATAAAACAAGAAAATTCATTCTCGAACTAGTCAGTTCCATCCACTGTACAACTTCAAGAATACCAATGACAGCAGAAGAGAAAGGATGCTGGTCAGCAAAAGTTTTCCCATTTGTACAATTGTAGAACCACAGTCTCATGGGCCCCTACACCTAAGGCCTCCTTAGGATTTTCAGATATGCAAATCTTTCATCTATTACTAAAAAGAGGGGGGGGGGGGAAATAGTATTGACCATCTCTCAAAACAAAGTTAAATAAAAACGGATGCAGCTGTCTATTTATCTACATGACTAATCCAATATGTTATCAATTGATAACACTGCAACTATTTTTGTCAAACACCTATTCCTATGGCAGCAACTGAGGATTTAGAATGCAAGATAAAAAAAAAACAAACATGATGTCTTTCTGGCAAACAAAAAGCTATTTATATGGGAATGGTTTTAGTAATCATGAGTAGCATTATTTTGTCTGTGATGTTTTGCCATATYCTCTGTTCAAAAGTTCCTATTAAGCATAAAACCCTGTTAAAATACTTCCATAATGTATTTTCCTAACTAAAAACACTATAACAAATGCAGTGGGCTTGAAAGCCCAGTACAAGCAATAAGACTACATTCCTTGCATCTTATATGTCCAAAGCAGACAGCAATAGAAATAGAGGCAACTAACTCAGCATATTGCTTGGAAAAGATGAAAAAGCAAACCCTTAGCATCTGAGCTTTTCCACTGACTCATGGAAAGMTAGAATACAAGCAGGATCTTACAATACAGGAGTAACGTGTTCCTATCTTTAAAGCTTTGTCAGCTACCTGTGTGCCATCTACACACACAAAATGATATACCTCTTAACTCTTTTCAGCCCTCTCAAAATACAGGTATAATCAAGTAGCATTCTGTTGTAAAAGTCTGGAGGGTGAACTAATTTGTCTCATGCAAAGTAAACTGGATAAAGGCCAAGCAGTCACGGTGCAGTTCCCATCGCTCTCAGTACAGCTGTCCCTGCAGACCGCGCCTGAAGTTTGCTACAGCCCCTCCTTGCGTCTGCTCGACAGTAAAACCTGGTACGCCTTAGTCACACCTAGAGAGCAAGAAAGCTTTCACGGAAAACCCGGTGGCACATACACGAGTGACAGTGCACGAATTAAGTGCCATCGAAACGGAGCGGGGCAGAGGCAGGACCACCACAGGGCACGGGGCTCCGTGCTTGCCCCGCTGCTCTCCCCCTCGCCGTGCCCACGCAGGGCCGGGCTGGGCAGCGCGGCAGCAGAGGCGCCTTCCCCAGAGGGAGGCTCCCTCCCAGCCCCTCGCCGGGCGGACAGCGGCCTCCCGCCGCCGCAGCTGCCCGGGCAGCGGGGCACAGCCCGGCTCCCTCCCCGCCCCGCCCCACCCCACCCGCCGACGTGGCCGGTCCCCCGCGCCGCGCCGCGGCCCGGCCGGGGCGACACTCACCTGCACCTCCGTCTCTGGTGGCCACTCGGTGTTAACGAGCAAGTCGTAGAGGATGTTCTCCTCCTCGCCGCCC
>NW_020447353.1:2183476-2210088 GCF_003343035.1 Apteryx rowi
GCCGGGCCCTGCCCTTGGCCGCCTCGGCAGCGGGAGCGGGCCGCTGAGCAGCCCCGCCGGCCCCCTTCCCTCGCTCCATGCCAAGGCCTGAGTGTGTTGATAAAGCCCTTACTATACGGAGAGGGGAGAAGAAAAAAACGGCTAAAAGCACGTATTTCTCACATATTATTCCTCCAACTTTAATGTAGACGCAGAAATCTGTTGCATGGAACTTAAACACTTTTGAACTTACAGGGTTAAACTATCTTGAACACACGAAGAGAAGCACGTTTATAAATCATTACAAATGAACTAAGATTTCAGCCCCTTTCCAGCAGCTTTACAAAACGTTCTTAAAACTGAAAAAAATTACCTCACACCCGGCCACTTTTGCACCTACACTCTGATTTTAGCTTGTGTTTATTAACCTCCTAATCTCATAAGCAACTGTGCAGTCTAGAATTAGATTCTGATAAAAATTAAATTCTAAAACTAAGGATTCAGGGTAATATGAAAGCTGTGTTAAATATTCAGGAAATATTTCAGGAAGAAACAACTGCTAGGAAAAAAAGATTTCTGGATAATTAATTACATTACCTAGTTGAGCTGTATTTGACAATGTAACTTGGAAGGCAACAACATATGGCATAAAACTGTGTTCATAAATTTCAGGGAAAATGCGAGATTTATAGTAAAAAACCTTTGGGATTCCAAGCCAGCAAGTAGCAAGTAGCACTACATATTGATAATTGAGGTCTGCCTGCACACGCATTTTCTCTGAATCATGGTTGAGTCTGCAGACTATTTGTATCTGTGTCTTTAAAAAATGATTTAATTCATCATTTATCCAAAGTAAGCAAAATGCTGATTGATGGATATAGCAAATAACAGTGAAAGGAAGCAATTCAGAATTAAGATAATCAAGAATTGCTAATAGATGAACAAACCGCAATGAGCTGAGCTAGACCACAGATGTAGCAGATAATGATTGAGGTCTATATTCCACATCTTTTGCATGTGTCAAGAGAAACCAGGAGAAAAGCGATCATGATGCACACAGTATGGTAACAAGTAATCTGTTGGATTTTTCTCTACATGACACCCGTTTTGTCCAGCATAAGTCAGCAGAGCTCAGCAGGCAGCGTTTAAACAACAGGGCCTGATACCAACCTCTATGACAAAAACAAGTGCTCAAGTTGCAACACAGTAGTCAAAAGAATTACATCGTCAGAGATGCCGTCACTTACTTGTCCTTAAACCAAATGCATCTCTATGCGAGGACTGCCCTAGAAAAGATGAAAGTTTTGTTGCTGAATTAAAAATAATAGGCAATGGCTGTGGATACCCTATGCTGTCCCTTCCACTTAGCTAGTATAAAGCGGACAAATTCACCACTGATATACAGTTTAAGCTGTAATTTTTCTTCCATAATCTAATTTTATTTCTACAACAACATCCCAGAGGTTGCCTTTAACTTTGCTAGAAGTTATCCTGGAAAAAAAAAATATGCAGAATTTCAGCAAACGTAAGAAACATAAACGTATGTAAGAAACGTAAAAGAATGCATTGCTACTTATATACTACTAAAAAATGAACTGGCTCTGTTATACACATGCGAAGGCATTCTTATCTACGTATAATTGAGAATACTTTCCACCAAACAGGCAATCGGCGCCGGAACCGGCGGCACCGGAACCGGCGGCGCGGCCCGCGTGCACCCGGCGCGCTGAAGCGGGCGGACCGCGGCGGCGCCTGCGCACTGCGGCTGAAGGCTCGGCCGGAGCTGCCCGCGGCGCGAAGATGGCTGCGTTTTCGGGTACGCGGTGCTGGGGCCGGCGGGGGCCGCCACGGAGCGGTCCTGGGAGCCCCTCTCGCCTTTCGGTCTGGCTGGCCCCGCGGGGGCGGGCGGGCGCTGTGAAGGCGGTGCGCGGCCCCCTGGGCCTGGTGCGGGCTCCTCCGTAGTGCTTCGTTACCCGCCACGCCGCAGGCGGGAGTCAGAGGGGCCTGTGGGGAGGGAGCTGCTTTTCCCGGCTCCTGGGGCTTGGGAGGCCTTCGGAAGTGGTTGCCAGCATGGATTTGCTGGTTTTAGTGTATACATGCACCTGGGAAATGGCACTGCTTAAAAGTACAGATTTGTCTCTCAGACTGCCTTGTTTCTGTACAGGAGACTCAATGGTAACTGTCCTGCGTATTGTGGAGCATAATAACTGTGCGTTTATAATAGGGAGTAGCTCTATTCTGTGACATGGTTTAAAATACGTGTATAAACTGCAATCTTAAACTTATTCTTGATGCTGTTAACCCTACACACACACACACATACTGAAGCACTGTAAAGTTTTAATATAATTGAGKKTTTTTTTTTTCTTTTAACTGATTTCTTCATGCCTCCTCGTTAAGGAGAATGTTGAAGCTTCTTCCACAGTTCTGGAGATGCATTTAGATGCTAGACAGCAGGATGCTTTTGGTTGTGTAACTGAGGAAAATTTCATAGTGCTGTTGTTTTSGTAATGCAGTATATTTTGCAAGGATTTAATCAATATGAACTGAAAGTATATTAAAATGRGTAGTAGGTGTTTAAGGACCTTACCACTTAAATTTCTCAATCAACGATTATTTTTGCTGGTAAGAAGAATAAATGATTGTTTTTGTTTTTTGCTTATTTTGATAATCTAAGTTTGTAGGCATACTTAGGACTTGTACTAGCACTTGAGAATGTTTAAAACTTTCTGAAATACATTACAAATAAAATAACCTGTCCTGAAATACATACATTTTTATAGCAGTCTTATTATAGTAAATCAGAGAAGTAATTACTTCAAGAAGTAATGTATGTCAACCTAGATGTATATGTCCATAATGTATATGAAACCAAGCATGTGATAGTGTGAAGACTAACATGTAAAGGCTCCCTTTAGAAAGGTGCAAGTTTATATTTAAAGAATTGAGAGTAACCCTATGTACCTGGAAAGAGAACCAGCAATTAAGATATTATGTTGATGGCAGGATATTATCATTTAAATTGGTTAGGTTCTTTCTTCTTACACTCATTAAATAGCAGGAGATGATGTCTTACTCTATTAATAAATAAAAAGAGAGAAATTGTTTATCAAGGTGTAGACTTTACTTTATGGCTTCATATTTTCAGTCTGTGGCTGAGTTAGGATCATCAGACCTTGATACAAGTTTGCTTGAAAGGATTCCTAAGAAAATAAGTTTACAAAGTTGGATGTGATTGGTAACTTAAAAATCAAGGCACTGTCTACTTAATATACTTGTTATAATATACTTGTGTGTGGCAAGCTGTGGCCAAAGGAGACATAGGCATATCGAATTTGGGTCTGTATGTATTATTGGTGGTTCTGCTTTTTTTGGAAAGCTATTTGCATTTCAACTGTGAAAAGAGTGGTTAAGTCTGCCATATTGTTTGCATAGACGGGTCACTTAGATGTGCAAACCTGAAAAATACCTGGCCCAAAAAGTTGCACTCAATTCTTACAGTGTTTGTTTTTCCATTATGTCAGCCACCAGTGTGATTTCCTCCCCCTGTCTCACCCCCTGCCATGTATGTCTGGTTCTTTCCATGGCCTTTAACACTGGGTGCAACTGTCAAAAACGGGGCGGGGGGGGGCGGTGTCTTATCTCTGTTTTGAGTTCTACAGAGAAGATAGGATACACTGTTGCCAAAAAACATGCCTTTTTATTTTTGTCAGTAGTTGGAAAATTGTCATTTGGAAGTTTTCTGGTCTATTTTGAGGTAACTAACACTGCTTGTTGGATTTTTTTTTTGTTGTTTTCCTTTCTTCTTGTCTTACAGAAATGGGTGTTATGCCGGAGATAGCTCAAGCAGTGGAGGAGATGGACTGGCTGTAAGTAGGCATGTTTAGACCTCTGGGCCTGGCAAAATCTTAATTTTTGTCTCTTGGTGAGGTATCACGTGCTTCCTAAAATATCTGTTCTGTTTTAATGTCGCAAGCACGTGAACATGCCTTCCTTTAACCATCATTGTATCTCTTGCATTTCTTTAATGTGAATGACTGAAGAACATAACCTGTAAGTGCAGCAGTAGCACTTAAGCTTCAATAAGGAAAGTATTGCAGCTTGCATTTCAGTGTCATTTGTATGATAAAAGCCCTTGTGCTTCTGGCTTGCTTATTGTGGGATTATTGGATGAAATCCTGTCACATAATTGATGCTAGTCTAGTAAATGTTTTCCAAACTGTGATCTAAATTTCTGTGTTCTTCAAGGTTGATGCTTGAGTGTGTTATTCTGCTGCAGAAGTTATTGACTAATGTGAAATTATTTGTCTCTGTTTCTAGCTACTTGTTTGGCTAAATATTTTAAGGCTTATTTTGAACTGGAGTTCAGAATGTTATCTGTATGGACAGCTGTAGTGTATGTAACTCTTCTCTTCTCATATGAGCAGTGTTAATTAGCTGAGCTTGTTTCAAAAAGCTGGTTGCATTCAGTTAACTTGACTCTTTTCCAATTTTGAATCATAATCTTTTAAATGCGGGCTATATAAGTGGCTTTAAAAGTGAACCACACTGGAAGAAAGGCAAGCTGGGAATAAATAAGCAGTCCGTTTCTTTTCTTGCCAATACAGTGATATGGGAGATGTAGCTGTCTTGTCAGGATGCAAGTGAATCTGCTGCATCCGCTAGTTGCTTCCTGACAAGGCACACCACCTATTCCAAACTCTCCATGCAAATTTCGGCATTTTAGCTTCTTTAGCTGCCAGCCAGGAAGAATAACTTTCACCTTTTAATTAGCTTCTTGTAGATTACTGATACGTTTAAGCAGCTTTTGTGCATTCATATATAAGGGAAAATGCTTTTATCTTCTGATAACTTGTACTTGTGTTAATGTTCTTCCTGTAGTCTCCCCACAGATATTCAAGCCGAGTCTATTCCACTGATTCTAGGAGGCGGTGATGTGCTTATGGTATGTGTGCTGGATAGCCCTATTCCAAGAAAACCTTTGTTTTCTAGTTGTTGTTTGTTCAGTCAATTCCTCCTTTCCAGAATGTTCCACAGTTAGACTAGCTGTTCTGTTCTTCATTAGTTAAGAAGTATATTCGTCCCTTACAACCACTCTGAGTTCCTGGTGTGTTTCAGGATCTGTCACTTTGTAGCTTTGTGTTAACATACAAGTTGTTTATGAAAACATACTGGTTTTGCAGATTGATTTGGCTCTTTTTAGGCTTAAATTTGACTACTTCACAGACAGTGCCATGTGAAGGAGAGCTATCCAAGTTCATCTAATTTCCTTTTCTGTTGTAAATGCCTGACAGTTCTGTATGTGACATGACTGATACTGTCTCAACAAATACTTCACTGAAATAAAGAATACTAATCAGTATAGTTAGTCCAGCATACCTTCTGCAGATTTGTCTGTTCTTGATTCTGTAATCAAAACACCTCCTGCTAAAATCGGACATAAACAGATTTTTTTCTTCTGGTGGAATCTGAGAGCTTTTGTATTCCAAATCTACTGGGAAGTTTTTCAGTGTTCCTATCTGGTTTATGTGTGAAGCAATGGCATTACTCTATATCGAGATTTTCTGTGTTATGCAAAGGCCAAAGTGGATTTAGTTCATACTTTACTAAACAGAACAGTCTATAGAACAGTTGCTATAGAATAAGTTCTGACTTGTAAACTCTTTTTTCCTATAGGCTGCAGAAACAGGGAGTGGAAAAACTGGTGTAAGTAATCAGATTTAAATCTAATACAGTAGAAAGTAGAAGTCCATCTGTAAGAAATACTGTGGGTGTTTGKTTTTTTTTTGTTTCGTGTGTGTGTGTGCGCACACATGTATAGAGAGAATGTGTATGGGGGCGTGTGTATATTTAAGCAGCACTGTTAGTCTTTAAAAACACATGTTTAGGCTAGTCTTAAAGTATTTCTAACCCCTATGTACCTATGTATTGCAGCTGGAAACTAGGCTGTGTAAGTATATATATATGTATAAAATGTGTGAAGCAAAATAACTTTGCATTTCAGGCTTTTAGCATTCCAGTTATCCAGATAGTTTATGAAACATTAAAGGACCAGATGGAAGGCAAGAAAGGGAAAGCAACCATTAAAACTGGTGGGGCAGGTAAGTCTTCATCCACGACTCTCCTGAAGTATGTAATATTGTTAATCCGTGTTGACTCCCTCACCCACAAAGTAAAGTTAAACAAAACCTCGTTTAATGGCAAGTTAGGCTTTTTTCTTTTTTGTGTGTGCAAGTGGTGGGGTGGGGGTGGATAATGTAAATGAAATACCCTGGATCATATGAAATTGTGAGTATAAATGTACTGGTTGAGTCATAGGGAAAAACTGGGATGCGTTTGACTACCCAGGGTCTTTTACCAATGCTTGTTGTCTTTAGCTTAGGACTGATTGATCCACGCTATGCTCTTCAGCGTTCTTTTGAAAGCCATACTAGTTTAGTGCCTTGCAAGATGTGAAGTGGTAACTGTGTCCATATTAAAAAATAATAATAAATAAAACCTTCCAGCTGCTGGGATAGATAAGACATGAGTTGTGATGCAGCTCAGTCAGCTCAGGCCTGTTACATAAGCTTGAACTAAAAGTCCTTCTAGGTGCAAAATGATTTTGTATGGCTGAATAATTCTGTACCATGTCTTTCAATTCTGCTGTGCTGAATAAAACGGTTATATTCCTTTGGCACCTAGCTAGACTTTGGAAGCTGAATAACAACATCTTGCATGGCTGTGTGTTTGAACTAATAAACGTTGGATTGAGCTGGCAGTGAACAGGCCTAGAACCCACTGATACAGCATGGATTGTAGCCATGATAATATCCTTGCTGTATTTGTGTCTAGTGTACATCTATTTAAATAATCTTGCAACTTTATAACTAAAAACAATGTCCAGCCTGTGGTATTTAGTTTGAGATTTATGTAAGTAACAGTAGCTGTTGGAACATGTTGAAGATGTTGCAGCAATTCTCATTTTTCAACTTAGATATTAGCTACTGCTGCAGTGGTGACAATGCAGTCAAAGAAAAAAGTTCTCCTTAAAAGAATGTAATGTGAATATATTACATAATCCTGATTGTAATGGAATCTAGTTTTAYAAACAAAAAAACCCACAAACAAAAAAACCCACTTATCTTGTGGAAGCTCTTGGCTTTACTAAAACATATTATTGGCCTGTGAAGAATAAAGTCAGAAACCTGATATGCTATGTCTGTGTACCAGAGCATTTCAATAATGACATTTTAACTGATATCCTGAAAAACATCTTAATACAAATTCAGAGCAAAAATAGCAAATACATTTCAAAATTATTACTATTAATGTATTTGTGGACTTTTTTCCAGCTGAACTTGATTGTGATCATGTGGAACTTTGGTCTGTTTTTTAAGTGTCTTCATTGTTTTAAGTTGCATTTTTAAGCAACAATTTAGACATAGAATACCTTTGTGTTTATGTATCTTTGCTTCTTCAATGTATAGGCCTTCATTTTCACTTCATGGTATGAATTGTATTGGAATAAGGCTATCCCCCCATAATATTAATCTTGCTATTGTACAGCCACTGTGAAGTTTTTGTTTGAGTTCTCCAGGCATATCATGTTGATTTAATGCTTTTTTTATTGTTGTCTTTCAAAATAGTGCTCAATAAATGGCAAATGAACCCATATGATAGAGGATCAGCTTTTGGTGAGTTATACTAACACTACTTTAACTGTTCATCATACACTTGAAATTGTTTAACTGTAATATATACCTGGAAAGAACACTCCCCCTCCCCCACTGCAGGGAAAAAATTAAGGCCTACAAGTTTTCATCAGGGAGAGTTTAGGGGGGGTTGTTTGGTTTTAGTCGGTTTGGTAGGGCTCAAAACACCTGTGTTTGGGGTTGTGTGTTTGTTTGTTTGTTTTTTATTGCTGCTGAATCTGGTGCATCTGTACTAGTCCATAGTATATGATTTAATTTAGAGATCAAATGTTTCAAATGTATTCCTTTATTGTAAGTTGTTCTTAATCATTTTTTAGAAACAATAAACAAAGTACTTATGCATGGAACAGACCAGAAGCAATCCATACAGAAGTAATTGTGTAAACACTGGTACAGAATATGAAGGAAAAGGAAATACGTACTTTATTTCAGGTTTAACAAAAAAAAGTACTTTTCTTCCTGAAGCAATGTGAATTGAGCTTGGATTATAAAGATACAATATCCTGTTCAGACACACATATACAACAAAAGTTTATCTAAAGCATTGGCATCCTCCTCTCCAGCCCTCTTCCTGCTCCCTGTTCCTCTAGCCCAGCTCTCCTTGGAAAAAGTCTCTTCCCCCCTCCATTTCCCCGTTATGAGTGGAATAATTAAGACATCAGTTTTTAAACTTCACCAGAAAAATACACAGTTACTCAATCTTCATAAAGGCTTGTAAAAGGTAAAAGCTGAAAATGTATTTTAAGGCCTTGCTATCAAAGCCAAGAAAGGGGGGGGRGAAGGGGAGGGGTTGTTTTTGACAAAAGCTGAAACTCAGCAAGTGCCTCTGAGTTGAATGTGAAATTTTGGCTGCAGAACACCTTTGCTTGGGCAACCTCAAGTGATGGATGTTGATTGGTGTAAGTTTTAGAACATGTTATTTCTATGTGATGCGTATAATCTGGTTAGTATAAAATCTGTTCAGGGTTAGATAAAGGTTAAATGAGGGTTTTTTTGGGGGGGGGGTCCCCCCAATTAAAAATATATTGTATTTGAGCTCTAGCCATTATTATGAATTCTTGTTTCCTCTCCAATTCAAAGAAAAAGAAAAAGTAACTCTGTGAATAAAAATCATAAGCACAGAAGTAAGATTGAGCCTTCCAGACCTGTAACTGTTGTAGAGCCTGTAGTACCAAACTGTCTTAGCAGTGCATGAAACACCCATGACCTGCTCTGGCTTACAGTTTAAAAAAGTGTCAGAAGTGTAAAACTTCATACTTTCCAACCTTATCAATAACTATTAACAACTCAACTGAAGTCTGGACTGCTTAATAGTCCTGTTAAAATGTAACCTCTTACCAGCTTTTCTTTTTCACTCCCCCTTATCCTTGCAATCAACAAAAAGAGTTGAAAAAGCTGTAGAATTCTCTGAGAATCCTTTAAATATTTCTAATGTTAAAGAAGATAAAATAATTAACGCTTACATAGTGTATTTCCAATGCTTTGTTATGCTGTTGCCAAAAGTAGCTGACTTCCCAGTCTGACTGGAAAATGAGAAAATTACTGTATAGTGCAAATACGCATATGTTTGGTAGCTTCCATATGTTCCCACAGCATTTCTTCCTAATAAAGGCTCTTCAGAAAGATGATTTGAGGGAACAGAAGACCAGTATATAAACTCCCTCCTTCCCCCTTCAAATACTTTGGAAGTCAGGAAAAGAAAGGATTAAAATAATCTCCAAAGCAGAGTACTGAGGATTTTTTGTTTTAATAGTACAGGTCAGACACTAGTGCCTTTGGCATTGAGAGGAAACTTCCATATAAATCTATATCCCATTCTAGTTCCATGCTTTGATTTCTAAAGCAACACTGTAACCAAATCTTTCTTTGCAGAAAGATGTTAAATACTGATACCTTTCTGTTCTTGAGGCCGTGAATATGCATCTGTTGTCTCTGGTATCATCTGTTGTCTGCATATTACACTTACTGCGCTTGTAAAACCTGATTATCTTAATAGTTTTTCTCCTGTGTGCTAGTCAATCTTTCCAATGAAAGACTGTAGAAAGTGCAAATGCATCTCTGTAAGCAGTTGGGGGGTAACCTCAAGTTTATCCACACAGGGCATAGATATATTTACTTCTTCAAATTGCAGAGGGTAAGCTGTTAAATAAAACTGCCCACCTGTGTTCACGTTTTTAAATAAAAGAGAATAAACTAGATTAAAATATGCACAAAAATGCTGCTTAAAGTAGAGAAGCTTTTTCTTTAACTAAAACTGTCTTGTCATCTTCAGCAATTGGATCAGACGGTCTATGTTGTCAAAGCAGAGAGGTAAAAGAATGGCATGGATGCAGAGCAACTAGAGGCGTGACTAAAGGTAGATATTAAATTATGTATTTTGGAAACTATTTCAGAAACTTCAACTAAAACATCCACTTGTCACCCATTGTTAATGTAGAGAGTTGCATTTAAAATTTATTGTCCATCTGAGCAAATGTGCTATTACTGAATTTACTCCCAGCTGAAGACTTTGGAAAGAGAAATACTTCTGCATATTTCAGTCTCCTTATGTTCTAAATCCCCTTTTCCCCCATAAGGGATCTAGTCAGAAGAGACACAGATCACAACCAGTATTCATTAGAACACGTTTTATTGACTAAGGAGGTGTTATTAATAGCAGATCACTATTCACACTGTACATTCAGTTATTTCCTCACACATTTCACACACAGGCGCACAGATGCACAAATTACCTGATTATCTGGTGTGAGCAACAGTTGAGAGGCCAACCCCAACTGTTTGCTCGGAAGCAGATGGTCATACTGACACTCCAGTTGTTCTAGGTAGTGTTCAGAAAGTTCTTCAGGGAGTGCCTTGTTTCACTGGCTGTGCATATAACCCTGTAGTCTCTGTCTGTACATAGCAGCCACACCCTACTTGGATGTGGTTCAAGTTACAAAACCAGTTTTTGATACTAGTGCATGCTGGTGGTCTTGTACTGATTCAGCAGACTCTTGGTGTTCAAAGTTTGTCAGTTCTTGTGGAACCAACTAGAACCACTAGTCTCTGGCTAGCTTAACAGTTCTTAGAAAACTTTCACACGCTACCTCTCCACATGTACTTCTTCCATTTGGTCTGCTATCTTTTGATAACTGTCTCTACCTGCAAAGGTACCTGTAGAACCCTTTCACACTAACTCAGTAGGGGGTTTTATGACACTTATGGCGAGGAGTGGGAACGTTAGACTTGCATGACATTGGAAGCAGCCAAACTGAACCACTTTGAAATTGAAATTTAGGTGTTGTTTAAGATCCTTTCTTTCTCTTTTAAAGGAAAATACTACTATGAAGTTTCCTGTCATGACCAAGGGTTGTGCAGAGTTGGCTGGTCAACTATGCAGGCTTCGTTAGACTTGGGTGAGTTTCCTCATAGAAGGACAGATTTACTGGATTCCCATAGACAGTTCTTCTATTCATGTTATAGAAGGTGGCTGGAAACCTGCTCTAGTCTTCCAGAGAATGGACTCTGGGAAAAATAGCAATGTCAGGGAGTTTAAGACTTTTTATATGAATTCTGTTCTTCTTATAAGAAAAAATCTGCTGAAAGGATATGTTTTTTAACTCCTGTTGTTTCTTATACCTTTCTTTTGATTACTCTTCTAATGAAGATGACTGGAGACCAGTAAAATCAATAAACATACTATACTGATTCAAAAATTATTTTAGAATATGTCAAAACTGCAAATATTTGGTTGGTACAGTGTATTATTTCTTTGTTGTAACACCAGAGGTTTGAGTTGACAATATAAATGATAATGGGCAAAGTTGGGGGCAGGGAATGTAACCCATCAGACAAACAGTAAAAGGTTGTCTTACCTTCAGGCACTGATAAATTTGGCTTTGGCTTTGGTGGGACCGGCAAGAAATCTCACAACAAGCAATTTGACAGCTACGGTGAGGTAAGCTGCAGTTGTTTGTTGATAGAAGTATCACTCTTCTTTGCTAAGCTCTTCATTATTTGTATTAAAAGCTTTGCATGTGTATTATGGCAATCAAATGTCTTTTYTAATAATGCTCATCTTTATAATTGTCAGAGTGCTTGGTTTTAAACTAAACTTAAAGCAGCAGTAAGTGTTTAAATATCTAAGACAAACTTGGCATTTTCCTGAAAAGGTGTAATTGAATAAAAACAYGCTATTAAAGCTGTGGTATTAGAATAAAAACCAAACTTCCTTCTCTTAAGGATAGAAGTTTAGTAGGGAGAAGTGGGAAAACTAAAAGTTGACAGAATGTAAACACCGCTTCTTAATATGCTATTCTAAAACCTGTTAATTTCACAACCTGCTTTTCATTATAGGAATTCACTATGCATGATACAATTGGATGTTATCTAGACATAGATAAAGGACAAATAAAATTTTCCAAAAATGGTAAGTTTTCTTCTTTCTTTTTTTTGAAATTTTAATTGGATGCTTGTATGGTGTGCGTGTGTGTGAAGTCTGACTGAATGAACTCTATTTTCAGGGAAAGACCTTGGCCTTGCATTTGAAATCCCACAGCACATACGGAACCAAGCACTCTTTGCTGCTTGTGTACTGAAGGTAACTTAGGAAAGTCGCAGATGCATGAGATCATGAGAATTGTTCCAGGTTTTTAGTAACTACTAGTTATGTATGAAACTTGCATACCTGCCACAATTACTGTAGTCCCTCTTGAACATTGTCTTTGTTTCCTTTTGTCTACCAGTAATTTGCTACTGAAGCAGTCACTATTTGAAGAGTTCCACTCAAGTTAAATGTTGACTATTCAAACTGAAATATTTCAATTTGAACTGGAGTAAGGGTAGAATAGCACTTGTATTAGCTTGGATAACTAGTTCCTGTCTTGTCTGCATCAAACTTTTTTATGGAATGACTCAATAGATACAAGCAAATAACTAAAAATGTCAAAGTTTTTACTGATCTACCTTAACACTTAAATTTCTTGTTTCATTTATTCTCAACCCTAACTTTACAGTGGTGTGCTAGTCTTTCTGGGCTTACAATCTCTCTGTAGTGATACTTTATTGAATAATAAAGGGTTTAATAGAATTTCTGGTGGTCAGTGACAAATACAACTAATAAAATTGTTTTTTATTTTAAAGGTTGTAGCTATTCATTGAATATGAATAAAACATGCAAGTTTGAAAGAGGCTTTTATGTATCTGTAAATATTTGAATATTTTGATGTAGAAGAGAAACTTTCAGAGCTAGAAACAAGCAAAAAATGTCTTGACAGGGTTTAGACCTCTTTGACAGTGTAGGGGGAACGCTTTTTCCTGTACATACTTAGTCTACTGGCTTCTTGTGGGAAAACTAGTTATGGAATTGTTTCTCACTTTATGTGGTCTATTGAACCTGTCTATATGACATTACTTTGTTTCAATCTAGAATGCTGAATTGAAATTCAATTTTGGTGAAGAAGACTTCAAGTTTCCACCAAAAGATGGCTATATTGCCCTTTGCAAAGCTCCTGATGGTAGTGTTGTAAAATCACAACACACAGGTAAGTTAGATCTTTAAATTTCTGATGCTTTTATGTTCTAGTTTAGAGAATTTTTTCTGATTAATTGCTTCATTATTGTTATTTGGGGTCTTGCAATGATCTTAGTGGTAGTAAAATAAGTGTGATTTTCAAGTGTTTGGAATTTTTGGAATTTTCTTCATATTAAACTATGTGTAGTCTAACACTTTGAATTTAGAAGTGTATCAGATAGCCAAACTCCTTATAAGTTATTATCAAAGTTACTCAAAAGTGTCCACTTTAACACTTTTTTTTAAAGTTCTGCGATAGAAATGCATTATGCTGAACAGACAGTATACTCACTATCATGGCCAGGTTCACAGAACACTTTCAAATTTGGAATACTAACCTGAAGCTATTGTAATTGAGTGAGCCATAAAATTACCCTTTAAAGAAGCATTTTTCAGAATCATGAGGTTTTAGGTTATTAGAAGAAAATCTAAGTTTGTTCCCACCTACAAATTACAGGATAGTGATGCAGTTTGTTTTAATTGCTTTTTTTTTTTTCCTTTAGGAAATGCACAAGTGGTTCAAACACAGAACCTTCCAAATGCTCCGAAAGCATTGATTGTAGAACCATCGAGAGAGCTGGCAGAACAAACTTTAAACAATGTGAAGCAGTTCAAAAAATATGTTGATAATCCCAAGTTAAGGTAATAATGCTTTAATATTTTCTGTTACATAGTACTATATTTATGGCACTGTCGATGTGGACAGGACAGAACTCTCAGGGGTTCACCTTTGTAGATAAGTGAATCTTAATCTGCAGTGCCATTTACATAGCCTCAGTAGCATCTCCTACAAACTAACCCTCTAACTTTTCTGCTGTGGTAACACCCCTGACCAGTTGGGGGGTTTTGATGTTTTTTCCTCTCTGGACTACTTCTTTCTGGTATGATAAATCTGTTTATTTTGTTTTTCTTCAGATTACCAAACAGGGATATTTAGTGAAGTTTTTATTTATTTACAAAGAGAAGAACATATATTCTGCTTATCATCCCTCTTCTCTCACCTCTCCCATCATTCTTTTTTTATCTATAACAAATAGTTATGTAAAAGATATGATTTGTTTACGTTCATACTCTCACAGAACAAATCTTGCTCTGATTTGCATGTAGGTGCACTTTTAAGTTGTCTACAGACTGCTTTGGTCTAAAGCTGTTTCTTTTTTGACTGCTTCTAAAGCTTAAAATATGGAGCTTCTTGTTTAAATTGTAGTCAGTTTACAAGAGTGCTTTTGTTAGGATTGCATGAGAGTAGCAATGGGGAGACGAAAGCTGTGATGTCAAAGGTATTGAATTTGCTGTTTGCTTTGCTAACTTTCAAGAACACAGGAAACTTACACAATCTCAGTATAATAACAGGTTAGTTTCAAGAAACTGATTCTTTCTTTAAGGTGAAACTGGTTTGTGTGTGTAATACAACAGCAATGAAGTAATGAAATACCACTCAGTAGCAAGATTTTCATTTCTGGAGTTCAGCTACAATGCATTACATATGAAGGGAAGAATTTTAAAATAAAACTCTTCCCTGTTCTTTTGTTTTTAAATTTACTGTTCTAAACTGTTAAACTCCAGGTATTACTAGTAACAGAATGAATCCTCAGCCAAATGTTTAGTGTCTCTCCTGAATATAACGAAAAGTCAGAAAACTTCAAAATATGTTGATTGTAACTTTAATTTTAGAGAGCTGCTGATTATTGGTGGTGTTGCTGCAAGAGATCAACTCTCTGTGCTGGAACAAGGAGTAAGTTGTATTTCTGTTCATATGATGTAATAGTTTTGAGTTCTGAATAACTCAATGTCTCTAGGAAATAGTCATAATATTCTGTAACTCCTGTAAACCTGATAAAAGGAAATCATGCAGTTGATAGCAATGTCATATTGCACTGTTCTGGCATTTGTTGCTTTACTTAGTGGTGGTTGTCATAACCAATCTGTATGGTACTCAGTCAAATTCTATTGATGCCCGAGTACATCTGTAAAACTTAAAATAAAAGTGTAGTTTCTGCCATTTTTCCTTAATTAACAAAACAGGTTTCTTACTAATTTGTTTTGCATTTATGCAAATAAAACTGGCCTGCAATTAGCAGGATCAGCCTACACCACAAACCAGTTCTCTCTAGAAGGAACACCTGTGTAGGGCAAAATGTATCCCATGCTGCAAAGCTAGATCCACAATCAGTTCAATCATGCTGTAGCATAATCTGAATTTTTTGTTTTTGTTCTTTTATAGTCTGAATAGCATAGTGTGTGGTAATGAGGGTTTGTTTAGTATTATTATTATTGTTAAAGACTCACTTTTGGAAGTGACACCCCATCATTATTAATATGCTTTCAGTGACTCTAGCTGCCAAACTATGAAGCTTCCCATAAACATGCTCGAACTGGGAGCTTGGTAGATGCTAATATGAATCATAAAGGCATGAGGGTGAACCTTTCTATCTGGCAAAATCTTAAGTTATTTATGTAGGTGATAGGCTTGATAGCTATACTTCCACAGGGGGGAAAAGAGTTGAACTTTAAACAGCTTTTTTTGTTTGTTTGTTTAACTTCACTTTCTGAAGCAGCTAAACAGCTTTTTGGAGAAATGGAGACAGAGAGGGAACTTCCCAAAATATTCTAGTGTGAGGCAGGTTCCAGTAATGAAATGAAATGGAAACTCGGGCTATAAAAGTGAAATGCGGGTTACTCAGAAAGGTTGTGGAATCTCTGTCCTTGAAGATAGTCAAAACTTGACTGAGCAAGGTCCTTAGTACTCTAAAGCAGCTTTGAAGTTGGCGCTGCTTTATGTGTGATATTGGGAGTGGGTACTAGACCTAAAAAAAATCCTTTCCAACCTGAATTACTCTAGGATTCTATGAAATTATAATTAACAGAAGGTAGGACATTACACTGTTAAGTATCTGACAGTCTTGAGTTTAGGCAAAGCTGGTAGTGCCTTCTACTTCAATATGTGACCAATTGATATTCTTCTGTATTTCATAGGTGGACATAGTTGTGGGAACCCCTGGAAGACTGGATGACCTGGTCTCAACAGGAAAGCTTAACCTATCTCAAGTTAGATTCCTGGTTCTGGATGAAGCTGTACGTAGAGAACTAAGTGATATGTAGATTTTTTTCTTGTTGTTTTGAAATGCAATATAACACTTCCTAAAAAGATTCAGTGAAACGTCATTACTCTGTAACATTGCCCCTTTCTCTGATCTTAATACCAGTCAATATTTACAAAGGTAGAATACTTGGGTGGGGGGAGGGGGAGGGAAATGGCTTCTTAGCTAGAAGAAGCTGCTGAAGCACATGTTCAATTTCTTGTGAAGCACAGCAGCTGTGCTTGAAAATGCTTCAAACTTTTCCTTTTTTTTTTTCCATAGTAATAAGCCAGGCATTGACCTGTCCAGGTAATTGAGAGAACTTCTGAGACTTCAGATGTATTGTTTATGTTACTCAAATGTATAGATTGACAAATGAGAAATTGGCATTGCAGTTTTGTTGTATTTCAATACCCTCCAGGATGGGCTGCTTCTCCAAGGTTATTCAGACTTCATAAACAGGATTCACAGTCAGATTCCTCAGATAACTTCAGATGGAAAGAGACTTCAGGTATGAAGTTTGTTCTTAACTTATTTGATCTGCACTGCTTTCAGTTGTAACAAGTTGTTGACCATTACATGGCATCTCTTTCCACAAGTAACACTCCTAGCCAATAACTTGTTCACTGGGTTCAGTAGTTGCCTGTGAACATAGGTGGTATTAGGATCCTTCATCTGAAGCCTTGTATTTAGCCTTTTGGGGGTCATTTAAATATACATATATTTAAAAAAAGGAGTGACTTCTTAGACTCTGACTTCTAATGTTGTAGTTAATCTTGATTCATTAGCTATCTGCAATTCTGCTTTTCTTGTCTTGAATGGTTGGGTCTCTGTAAGAGAATAACTGTGTAACTGTTCTTCTGTCTTGACTTTCATTAGCTTGGTAGATCCTGGGATGAGGAAAGAAAGTTTGCAGTGTGTGTGTGTTTTGTTTTTTTTTCCCTTTTTTGTGTTGTGCTACAGTGTGCTGTTGCAGCTAGCATGCAATGTCCTCCCAGTTTTATTTATTTATTTTCCCAGAAGAATCTGATCTCCTGTGGTATTCATCTTTGATAGTACTCTTATTGTGAAGTATCTGTGGCTTTTTGCTTCTCAGGTGATTGTGTGCTCTGCAACATTGCATTCTTTTGATGTGAAAAAACTGTCTGAAAAGATCATGCATTTTCCCACCTGGGTTGACTTGAAAGGAGAAGATTCTGTCCCTGAAACTGTGCACCATGTAGTTGTGCCTGTAAATCCAAAAGCTGACAAACTCTGGGAAAGGCTTGGCAAGAATCACATAAGAGTAAGTGGTTTATAAGTGAAACATATTTAAATTCCTTTTCTGTTTTTCTCTGCCTGTATTTACTTTCTGTCTGCACAGTGATTTAACACTTGGAATTGGGGCCTAATGTTGTAAGATCTTTGCCAACTATTGAAACAGCTTAATGTGTCTGAAAGGGTTTGTCCCACCAACATTGGTCAACAGCATGATATTGGAAATGTCATAAAATTAGGACTATGAATAACTCGGTCTCACAAACGTGATTGAGGAAAGACTTGATGGAATACTATTCTGGCTTATAGTGGAGAACAGTGGTGCTGCACCATTAAGTCATTTCACAGCTAATTATCTGTAGCCTCTGAGAGGTGTAGTACCTGTCTTCTGATTGATCCGAAAGACGTAAACTTTCTAACCTTTCTGTAAAACACTTTGTCCCTAACAGCATACAGGAAATAGACAGTCTTTATGTAAATGGATTTCATCTCGGGCTGTGCTCTGAATGACCTAGAACTGTCTTTTATTCTTAGCAACTCTTGGGCAGTTAGGATCAGTGACTCTTCTTAACATCTCTTTAATTCTAGAACTTCMCTTTCTTACATTTGGTAGGGCCTTTTCATTAAGTCTTAACACTACTTCATGTCTCTTCATCTTAACTCTATATCTGATCTTGAGTCTGAGTGATTCAAGAGCAGCTGTGGTCTATGAGTTAGCTGTGATTATAATAGTACCTTGTTTTAAGGGTGTTTGTTCTTATTTTAGTTTTTTATTCAGCAGTTTGAAGGTAGTTTCTATCCAATGTCCAGACAAGGAATTTTATTGCTTACATTCTTGCATTCAAGACTAAGATTCTTTAGCCAGAAACTTGTCTGGTGGGAGAAGTGAATGCTTAAATTACTTTTCAACTCTATTTAATTTTTTGCTAATTATATGTTAATGGAGTTAAGGGTTTCCTCCATGATATGTGGACTAATAACAATTTGGTTTTGCTTAGTATGCTATTAGGCCTTACCCAGGCGAGGTTTTCTTGTCCCATAAAGCCAGAATGACTTTCAGGATCTAAGGATCTCAAAGGCAGTTACTTTTAAAGAAAACTTCTCAGTGTCTTGTCTATCCTGGAGCAAAGCACAAAATGTGTATGTTCTTCACCTCTCTGAGGTCATTATCTAAGGTGAGGCRGAATTCTAGGGCTTTTCTTGGGTTTCTTTTCCTTTTTTTCCCCCTGTTTTTTGTTTGAACAAGGCACTCTTCCTTCACAGGTATAAAACTACTTGGTTTGGTCAATTGATGATAGTTCCAAGTGGAAAAAGAAAATATGCGCGTGCGCGCACACACCCTCTCCCTCTCCCTCTCCCTCTCCCTCTCCCTCTCCAAGAAAGCTGTTTAGGTAGTTCAGCTTTTAGCTGTACTTTTAGCTTCCAGATAACCACTGGAAGGAACCTATTTCTTAGATCACATGAAAGTCTCTCTTTACATGCAAGACGCAGGAAAGTAACTTGTTTGGTGGTCTCACCTAAACTCAATCTAAAGAGCTAGACTTTTTCCATTTTATGCATAGATTTATTCATAAAGTACTTTAGAACTTTGTAGGCTTGTCAAAATCTAGACTAACACTACTACTTGTTCCTGTATGTTTGACCAGAAATTAAAATTCATTTAGACAGCATGCATACCTAGTTMTACCTCTCAAATTCATCTTGAGGCTGTTAGCTAACAGAATAGCATCGAGTATCCATGTCATGTTTTCATGTTTTTATTGTTTTATCCATAATAAATTGTATGAAAGGATTTTTTGTTTGTTTGTTTAGTTTCAAGCTTCTTAATGCCTATGTTCTTCAGGTTATGTTCCCATGATCATTGTGTTTAACTCCTGAATGTTATTTTCACTTGAAGTTATAGTGAGAGAGAAAGATGTGAGCATGAGCTTTGGAATCCTAATTCTCTGTGTATATAATGGATTTTATTCTGTTGTCTTAAAATAGTTAGTAGTCGCTAACTTTCCTTAATTTACCAAATGAGGTTTAATATTCTAGATTACTTCTAAATAAAATAATATAGTTTGTTCTTAATAGTCTCAAGTCTTTATTTCTTAGCCAGAAGCAGTTGGAATCCATTCACAATCCTGAAATGCTAGGTAAACAACTGACTCCCCTGAAAGGAGTGGCCAAGTTACAGTTGGCCTTGGAACTGGAATTCAGTTTGTCAGGCCTCCAGATAGGCAAAATAAGAGGTTTTAGTGACTGTTGGGATTTTCCTTGCTGCAGAGGAGAGGTCCTAGAATGAGGAAAGAATCTTTGCGATTGTAGAACTTGGATGGCATGGATTTTTTTTTTTATAAAACATTGAATAAATTCTGAATAAGTAGTTGTTAGTAGGCTTTTTTTTTTTTCTTGTTTTAATTTCTGCTACAGTAACATGGCTAAAGACTTTTTTTTTCCCCCCCCTAGACTGATGAAGTACATGCAAAAGATAATACACGACCTGGTGCTAACACTCCAGGTAACCAACATTTATTAAGTAATAGTTTGTGAAATAATACCTTTTAAATATTATTAAAGCTAAACTATAGTAGGTGTCGTTCTTGAGACATGTGCCTCCAAATCCTTATTTCTAGAATCTTGCAATTCTGACCTAATAGCAAAACAGAAGTGTGTTTCTGTATTTAGGGGAAAGAAAAACACTGGAACACATATCTTCAGATGTGTAAACAAAAATTGTTTGAGCTGTATAAATAAACTGAAACTACTAAGTAGTTTGGTCCTTTATGTAGGACATTAGCTTGGAGCATGGATTAGCTTGGAGGAGAGCACGAGTAAATAAATGAAGGGCTAACTTACCTGCTCTGCTAGTAAATGTCTACTGAAAGGCTAGAGAATCTTTAAATGCATACCATGCAAAGACTGTTCATATTTTTAAACAATTTGAGTGAAATAACTTCCTTCATTTTTCTTAGAAATGTGGTCTGAAGCTATTAAAATTCTGAAAGGAGAGTACACTGTTCGGGCGATCAAAGAACACAAGATGGACCAAGCCATTATTTTCTGTAGGACGAAAATAGATTGTGATAATATGGAGCAATACTTCATCCAACAGGGTGGAGGTGATGTTTTTACTAAAGCCTGATTCTGCTTGCTTCTGTGTTTATTTTAAAGCCTTTTATGATGGAGGTCACTTTTTTATAATGTCTGAATATCATTGTGCTTAAGTTAATGACATACTATATTGGGCATAAAGGGCAGAGTTTGGGTGGCAGGGGGCTGCAGAGGTGCTCTGTGTGGGAGGAGGCTGAACTGCCCTGGGCAGTTCACAGCCTATTCCAGCCAGCTCTGAAATGGATGAAAGCCACCCATCCGGTGCCAAAACCTCACAATCGGAGGAGCATGGGCCACCACCTTTGCTCAAGTGTAAGACGGTGGTAGCTGCTGGGGCAGGACATGCAGGAGGAAACATGTTGAGGACACACAAAAGGACGGATGTAAGGAGAAACAGAACACACAAAAAGGGGGCAATTGAGAAATGTAAAGAGATGCGTTTGGGGAAGCTAAGACAGTGAGGGAGGAGAGGTCACTGGACGGAAGTAGAGCCTGGGGAAGGGAGGTGGGGAGGCGTTTCATGAGGTATTTAATTCCCCCCCCCCCCCGGTATCCCAGTATCTGAATCTGTAATTAAAAGTTTGTTAATTCATAATAAATTGAGATTCCCTAATGAAGACTGTTTTGTCTGTGGCAAATATTTTTCCAGCATCTCTGTATGGTGCTGTGTCGTACCCTACATCTGATACTAATGCATAGCAACTTTTTCCTGATAGGCCCTGATAGGAAGGGACATCAGTTCTCATGTGTCTGTCTGCATGGTGACAGAAAACCTCAAGAAAGAAAGCAAAACTTGGAAAGATTTAAGGTGATACAGTAAGCTTTTTAAAGCTTTTTTTCTCATTTCCCAGTATCTGAAATCATATGTTAATCTGTGTTGCCAGTCCTTCAGTGTATGATCATGCACATTAAATTGGGTTAGTATGTTCAATGACTTCTCACAGAATTTAGGAATTGAGATGCTATTTCTGTAAGTGGAAATCTATATTGTCAGTTAACCTGACCTTCAAGCATTTTCATAAATAAGATAGATGAGGGKTTTTTTTTAAATATAAATTCAAGTTCTGTAATCTTTTACCCTGTTTTTCAAACTTCTTGGTTCTTGAGTATCCAAAAGCAAATCAAACATTAGTTTAAATATTACAAGTTTTGTTTGTGTGTTTTGATTTAAGCCATTCATTTATACTTCAGGAAGAAGTAAATTGGAAGGACTGTTTCATTGCTTGGGTTTTGGTTTAGTTTATTTAGCACAATTATTCATGTGACTATGTGTTTTCATAGAGAGGAGATGTCCGTTTCTTGATCTGCACAGATGTTGCTGCTAGAGGAATCGATATTCATGGTGTTCCATATGGTAAGACATAAATTTTAAACTGATCTATTGAATTTGCTTAAAGCTTTAATATGCTTTTAGGCCCATCAGCTAGTGAAAACAAGTGTATGTATGGCTTATAGCTTTATTTTAAGAAAACAGGTTTGCAGATATTAAGCACTTAAATTAGATAATTTTTAATTTGTTTTTTCAAGTACAATTTCTGTAATACTTTCTCAAATACCTAATCATCTGGATTATAGGGATTCTTCTGGTGCAAGTAATGACACCTGTAGTTGCTGTGTTAAACACAAAGTTGAAGTTTGAGTGTGTGTATATGGGGCTAAGGAGAGGGTTTGCAGCAGTTGAAATCATATTTATTTTAATGTGTGGTCTGTGACCTTACCTCATGCAAAAACAGAAAAACTATTTTCTCTGTGGGTTCTGTGTATTTTATGCAGTTATCAACGTCACACTCCCTGATGAAAAACAGAACTATGTTCATCGAATTGGGAGAGTAGGCAGAGCTGAAAGGTATGTCTGTGTTCAGAGCAGTCACCATGTTTTACCTTATTTTATAATGCTCAATAATAATTATTGAAATACACTTTTCTTTTTTCCCTCTCTCCTCTTCCCCCCCCCCCCCCCCCAAAAAAAAAATTTCAGGATGGGTCTGGCAATCTCCCTTGTGGCAAAAGAAAAAGAAAAGGTAATTATATTCCAAAGCATAAACTTTGGATAAAATTGAATAGAGATTATTTACTGAAGTTCCATTCACAGCTGATATCTGGTTTTAATATCCTGCATTGGAAAACTACTTCTGTTTTCCTTAATTGATTGGTATTTTAAATAGAAATCTGACTTCTTATTCATGATAGAATTAATAAAAATAAGTGTACTAAATTATTTCACAAAGTTTAAAAGTTATTTTTCTTTCTTTCTAGGTTTGGTATCATGTATGCAGTAGCCGTGGAAAAGGATGTTATAACACTAGACTGAAGGAAGAAGGAGGCTGTACCATTTGGTACAATGAGATGCAGGTGAACTTTTTACTTGATCAGAGTTTTCTAATTTCTCTAAAAGACTGTATGGGGTATAGTTATTGTCTGGCTTTGTAGTTGAAGTAAAAATTAATTTTTGGGGTGTTTAGTTCTATTTGAAGAAGAATTAGTAATTAGAAAACACTGTTGCAAATTTATACTTTCTATAAGCTTTTTAAGTTAAAAAATAATTTGTTTTAATATTCCCAACCACTTCCGTTGCTTCCTGTTGCTTTAGCATAGTTCTTAATGAATACATAAATGCTTTAATTTAACACACGTGCACAAAAAATACATGAAATCAGAGTATAGTATGTAAAAACAAAAGAAAAACACCTGTCTGAAAGTGCATAAGATCAAAATCATTTCTATGTCTTTTGTCAGGAGCTTTAATGCAGTAACATTGTATTTCTGACTTGAAATTAATTATTAGCTGATGTTGTCATGCTTCCCCCTGAACTCTTATTTTAGCTTCCTTATGGCCTTTCTAGTGAAATGCTGTGTAGAGTTATATGTAGGATGTTAATGAAGCATTTTTGTTTAGATGGTTTCTTGCAAAGCTATAAGTAGCTTTACAGGTTAGAGGTTCAACAGTTAATAGTGTCGCCTAAGTTCATTTTCATTGAGGTGTGTATGAATGCTTGTTAAACTCGCAGCACTTTCTTACCATGTTTAATAAGGGTGAATAATATCTTATCTCTAGTAAAATAAGCTCAGACTATGAGCTTTTTTTCTGTAAAGCAGCCCCATACATCTAAGTACAGTATTACGCAAAGTGAAGGTTTTTGACTAAGTAGAGTAGAAATATACTGAGATTGGAAGTGAACTTGTATAGTTGGCTTGAGCAAAAATGTATTAGTCTTAGATTTCTTAAGACCAAATTGGTTTGTGTATACAGCTTCTGTTGAAACTATTGAATGTGTTCCATTGGTTTAGAAAACTGTATGCTAACTGATGTCTTGTGACCACAAAATTCTTAATTTTTTTTTCTTTAGTTGCTGGGGGAGATTGAAGAACACTTAAACTGCACTATTGCCCAGGTTGAACCAGACATAAAAGTACCGGTGGATGATTTTGATGGGAAGGTTACTTATGGGCAAAAAAGAGCTCTGGGTGGTAAGCGATAAACTACTCTTGAGTTACCTGTTATGTTCTGTTCAGTTTCCCAGGTGTTTGCTGCATAACTGCAGTTTCATAGATAAAAACCTGTTAGTTCTTTACCACATTTGTTACATATACCTTATGGGTTGCAACTGGCCATAGTGTGTGTGTGTACATACGTATGTATGTATGTATATTTATCAAGTTAGCAAAGTTTTCCTAACTTTCTGAATGACTGTGGTTGAGCATTAGTTCTGCTGACAAATGATGTTGAACATGGTATTTAGATCTGGTCTGTTTTGGCAGGTGGACTCTATAAAGGCCACGTGGATATCTTGGCACCTACGGTACAAGAGTTGGCTGCCCTTGAAAAGGAAGCTCAGACTTCTTTCTTGCATCTTGGCTACCTTCCTAACCAGCTCTTCAGAACATTCTGATTGTGCCATCCTTAAGACAAGGCTCAAGTTAACAAATGCCCTACTCTGAGAATATGAAAATCCTTTACTGTCTCTAAGTAGTAGTAGTTACAGAAGTACTAAAATTGAATATGCTTCTTGCACGATGAAGAGTGTGTTCAGCATTGTTAACTCTGTATTAGCTGTTGACCTAATAAAACAAATCAAAGATGGACTGTTTCTTTTACTTTTCTCAGGCCCACCTTGAGAGTTTAATTTACAGAATCATTCTTTACATAGCTTTTGATTTATTGAAAATACAAAGTAGTTAATTAAATCTAGAAGAAGGAGAGTATAATTCTTTTCTTTATCAGCACAGTGTATGTAAAACAATTTCACCAACTGTATATTGTAATTCTTAATACTTGGCTTCTTAATGATGCTTGCGTATTAAGACAACTGCCTATATTTAAGATACTGAAGAAAGAACCCTTAACTTGAAATATAAATTTGAAGCTCTGAGTTATCCCAAAGTCTAGGCTCTTTGAGAACTGAATTTTTATTTGTTTTTATTTCTCTAAGTTGATGTGCCTCACACTTCTTTGGATGCAAGATCAACTGTATTCTACAGTACCCTGAGCACATAGGAAAGTATGCACTACTATCAAAGTTCATAAATCTTCAGGAAAATCTTTGTCCTGCAGAGCTATAGCTTAAAGTACTTAATCCCTCTCAAACAGCTTTCAGGCAGGTTGTTTTTGTTCAGATGAAGTTAGAATATCTAGTACTGTCTGATTTGGATTGTTTTTATCTTTAAACTTCTTTCTCCTTTTTTCTTTTTTTCTTTGCTTTGTGACTCCCTTACTGATACTTCAAAAATTGCAGTGACTTAACCTGCAACTTGTCTGATGTCACTTAAAATATCAAAGGTTTTTGGGGATGCTTGACAATGCAGACTGAAAGTGACCCCTTGCCTTCCTCATGAATCCTTCTAATCACAAACCATGCAGTCTGCTTGCAGGAAACTGTGAAACTCAAATTCAAGTTGAGTAAAGAACTAATTTCTGCTGTAGGGTGTTACCTAGAGAAGACAGACTAAGAGTCCTCTGTAGGAGCATAATAAAATACATCATTACAGTAAACTTAAGCAAATTTAAATATTAATGAGAAATCAGTGTTGTGTCATCTATTTCTAAACTAGTAATGGTGAAATCCTTCCTTTAGTGCCTTGCATGCTTAAATATTTTAGAATTTGAACTTGAGAGGAAAAGCTCTAACACTTAAGTGCATTGGCCTTCTCTTGTCAGACCAGTGTAATGAAATCTATTGACCATAAAAGCCAACTATTGCGGTGTCTAAAATACTTATAAATACAGGAGAAAACAGATCATACCTAAATGGAATGACTAGGATGGCCTGATGCATATTTCAAGAGGCATTTGCTGGGATGACCCAAACATATGCCTTCAAGGTCTGCAACATAAGGGAGGTATAGGGGAAGAGTTTCCTGCTGAGAAGCTTTAAAGGTTGAGTGAGATGTCAAGAACTTTTTTGTATTGATGTTCAGCACAAGATACAGTTAGAACATGAGCTTTCTAGGAAAATACCAAATTTCCTCAGAATGCAAGTAAAGTTATAAAATTTAGAAAGCTAAATGGAATTATACTAAATTAAATGCAGACATTTGCCCTGGCATTAGGAAGGGTTTGTTGGGGGGGGGGGGGTTGGTTGGTTGGTTGGTGGTTCTCTCTCTCTCCAGAATATGCCGGAACGCCCGGAAGAAGTGGCAGGTGATTGTTGTGGGGGACTCCCTGCTGCAGGGGACAGAGGCATCTATCTGCCGACCTGACCTCATTTCTAGAGAGGTTTGTGGCCTGCCGGGGGCTCGTGTGAGAGATGTCATGGAAAGACTGCCAAGGCTTGTCCACGCTTCGGACTATTACCCGCTGCTGCTCTTYCATGTGGGCGCCAATGACACCAAGGGCAAACTGGAGACCATCAAGCAGGATTTCAGAGCTCTGGGGATRGTGGTCAAGGGTCTGGGAGCCCAGGTCATCTTCTCCTCAATCCTGCCAGTGAGGGGGATGGATGAGAGGAGGAGGAGACG
>NW_020447353.1:2213203-2257759 GCF_003343035.1 Apteryx rowi
AGATATTCAAAACCCACCTGGATGCAATCCTGTGCAACGTGCTCTAGGTGACCCTGCTTGAGCAGGGGGGTTGGACTAGATGATCTCCAGAGGTCCCTTCCAACCTCAGCGATTCTGTGATTCTGTGATTCTGTAATATATTATGGCTTTGCACCTAATTAACAATGACTGGTGCTACCGTGATAAGCCATTCAGAGCTATATCAGCATGACTCCAATTAAAATTTTAACTACCTTTTTTGAGCCAACCACTGACTTGCTTTTACATGCACAGTCAAGAGAATATGAAAGTGTCTTCACATTGGAAGTTAAAGTCATTGGAAGAACAACATCACTTGATTTTCAAGAAATTCCATTCTTGTACATCTTGCGGTCAGGAATCTATCAACAGTGATGAGTGGAAAAAAAAAAAAAAAGGTCTAAAGTATGTACCAATTACTTGTTTGTTAAAATGGAGTATCTAATTGTGTTTGTCTCTATACACTTAAATATATCTATCCTCTAGATTTTTTTTTGGTTTTCTTAGTGCTTCTTTGCTACTCTGTTAATAACTAGTTATTAACTGCCTCTTGGTGGTGCTAGTGTTTCACACATAACTAGAGAAGCAGGGACCCTACCAGCCTACTACTTCCAATTAGGTCAATTATACATGTATATACATGCATACATATATATATTTCCCTCTTACAAAGAAATAAACTCCTAAACAAAAAAAGAACTTAAAGCTATTTGAACTGTTTGTATGGAGCACAAACTCACAATGCGGGGCCCTTGCTTCATTGACTGACTTCTTGTTTCAGCTTGAATAAACATGCAGTTTAAGCTGTTAGCATGGCTAATCTGCTAACTTCTGTTTTAAATAGCTTGTTCCTTGTCTGCATACAACACTAATTCTTGCTACTGTACATGTCAAAACTATGTTTATTTTTCTTTTTAGTGTTGATTTCTAGAGCTGGCTAACTAAAAACACCATGAGAAGACAGACTTTCGTAAGTGCCCTGTGAAAGTATTTATCACAATTTACTAGCTTTAAAACAGTGTGAGCAAATCATATGTAAGCATGCTTTGCCCTGCTTCTGCTTTTTCTGACCAGAGGGGGGAAACAAAAGTAGGAAATTCAAAATTAGCCTGAGTAATATGAGCAAAAATGGGTAGTCTTAAAGCTCTTCCTAGGTAAATTTTAATAATAGCTATAAAGTGGGGGACAGAATGAGATTTCTGTTTGTCTTTTTTAATTTATCGTTATTGCTTTTTGGAGCACCCTTGTTCAATAGCTTTGAATTTTGAACTAATTTGCTTTAGTACAATGTCTTGAGAGAATTCACATTCTTATTGGATGATTAATTCTTCATTTGAGTATTTATAACTACTGGTAGTAATCTCTCTTTGTTTTCCTTTGCACTCCTATAAAGGTTCCTTTTATGGAAGGGAAAAGGATACAGATGGTGTTTGCCACTCAGCATCTAAACTGCTGAGCTTGGGGCCCCCTTTTAGTATACTCTGAAGGCAGGAGTTCACTGGTCTCTTGCGCTTTAAGTACGCTTCTATTTTGCTACTGTGAAAACAGACAAAATTGCTTCTGGCAATACAAACTTCTGCTCCAGTGTTCTCATGTTTATGGAATCACACATACAAATAAATGTGCCTAGTCTATTTGAAGACGTAATTGGCCTGTGGTCACTTCCATATGTGAATATCCATATAATGTAATAAGCTAGGCTCTTATTTAAGCCAGTTAGCAAAATAACTACATCTCAAGGAGATTAGATAAATATAAAGAAGGGGGAAAAATTGGGTGGTGAGTTCAAAGCGTTACTCCTTACTGAAGAGTGCATACCTTGCTGCATTGCACTTCCTTTTGTGGATAGGGAAAAGTGTAAAAGCTGGGAACATTTAAAACAAATCCTTTATAACTGTAGGTAACTGCAATTTCACCAATACTTGCTAGTAGACAAAATGATTATATGCAAGGGGTATGGGAAAAGAAAGCCTATGGTTTGTATATGGAATCCTCTTAAGAGTAAAACTTCTTTAACAACTGCATGAAAGAAAAGTTGCCACAATGCAGACGCCAACTTATTCTCTGAATGATGAGTGAACTTTCAATTGCTTTTTACTAAGATATTTTCAAAAAAATACCTTGCAACTTGTAGTGCTTTTTATGTATAGTTCCTGGCCTCATACAAAGGTGGCCAAATTCACAAACAGAGAAACTGAGGTAAACTGATACAGTTACCTGCTGGATGTCAGCAGAAGTTGTCAAGCATTTGCATAATTTATTTGCAGTAATATATTGGACTGTTTTGTGGTGTTCAGCTCACGAACTAAATAGTCTTTCAATATGGCTGTTATCATTGGAGAACGTAAAAGGTGTATTTGTGAAGTGTATTTTGTGCCTGCTGAGCACTCCTGCTTACTGAAGTACCTAGGGTATACAGCAGAATATTTCTCTTCTGAAGAGACTTGCTTGATCTAGTGTTTTGGAAAAAAATTAAAAGAACAAATAGATAACTGATATGTGGAAAACATATTGGTTGGAATTCAGTTGATTCTAGTTGACATTGAGCTGTCTAGTACCATATTAGGTGCCTTAGGATATGTTGCCACTCCAGAAAGGCACAAGTCTCCCTCCTGTAGCTACTATGTTGTATCTGCAAGTGCTGTGCCTGTATCTTGGGTAGCCTGAGGCATATAAATGACATCAAGAGCAACTTGTACGATTCTGTATATTTAACAAGAAGTTTAATTTTAAAAAATCTAGTATGTATGGAAATGTCATACTACTCATAATTCATAAAGTGTCTTGCCACTGCAATCTCACTATTTGCAGTCTTCTGACCCGGTAAAAGCACAGAAGTACTGCAAAATCATCTAGTGTTGACTTTCTTCTGTTTGGTGCTAATTGTTGCAATACACAAAAGTAAAAAGGAATGGTTTGGAAGGTATCAGTTAAAGCCATTTTTCTGCAGATCTCTTTTTTTTGAGAACCCACATCCTTTTAGGCAGAGCTGTGACTGTGTTAGTATCAATTGCATTATTGTATGAGTTACTAAGAACGTGAAAGATAGTAAATAACAAATAGAAATTGCATCCAAATTGCTTTTTCTGGCATTTGTAAGTATCTGGCATGTTATCAGCATTACATGTCATATCTGTATTGTGGATTTTACAGACTTAAGCAATGTATTCTATTGTAATCATATTTAACTCATAGTTGTGAGTTTGGGGTTATGAAATTTAGTTTCTCTGCACAATAATAGTATTTTTAAACTAAGCGTTTCAAAACAGGAAACAAAAAATTAGTTAACATATGATGGTATTATATAGTTATGCTTCAAGCAGACCTGCACCAACTAAGCACAATAATAGTTTAGCTCTTTGTATTGTTTCACAAGTTTTTCATAAAAGCACTTCAAAAATTGCTTTTTGCTCCTCCTTAAATAAGAGTTCAAGGAGGATTTTGGTTGAAATGGTTTAAAAAAGTTTTACAAAAAGAATGTCTGTTCACCTGTAAGCACTGATCTCTTACTGGTGATATTYATAACATCCTAAAACAATAAGAAGAAAATTTAAATTTAGTAAAAGTTTTGTAAAATGAACTTAAGTCACCTGAAGCTTCCTGTCAGCAGCCCAAACTGGTTAAGTGTTTTGGTAACAGCTGTTGTTGCAATGTGTGCTTTTACACTAGCGTCTTCATTTAGTGCAAGTTTCTAAAACACAGTACTGCTTAATATATGGCAGATACACCTAATCTTCTGTAGTTTCTTACTCAGCTTTAATTTTTTTGATATGTATGTATGTACAAGCAACTTCTCCTGATGACTTAAAAAATAGTCTTTATAACTGAAGATGAAAAAAGTTTCTTGTTAATGTTTTCCTACTAAACTAGTCTCTTTTCATATAATACCTATGATGTCAGAGGCATCCTGCATGTATTTTACTTAACTCACTTGATCTTATAGGTAACTTATGTGAAGGCTATGCTCTAGGATATGGCTCCTTAATAAAACAGGAAATCCCTGGGAAACTGTCCAAATAAACACTGCACAGGCTACCAAAACAATCAGAAATACGGATTTGTATATGAAATGTTTTCATCAAGCCTATATAATACCCCCTTAAAGGTATTCTTTTTTTTGAAAAGAGATCCAGTAAAGTGACCTTTCTAGTCGTCAGACCRTTCAGTTGCCTATCCTGTTACTCTACTGATGAAAAGTGAGTTAACTTCTATTCCTGTATGAACAGAACTGTTTGCATGGTTTCTTTTCGTTTAGAGCTATTGAAAGTCAGGCAGGGGGTGGGGAGAAAACGTATAATGGTAAGATGAGTAAGAAATGTATGCTTCCTAAAATTAAAAGAAGGAAGAAAAATCAAATCCTGACTGCAACTTAGATTGCCAGTTTGAAAATAATCTTCTAACTAAGTGTTTCCATAAGTGACATGACTTGGGGTAATTAAGTTTTTGATGTCCAACTAAGCTGTGGTTTTAAGGTTATGAGCTTCAGAGAACCAACAGTCAGTGCCTTCTGGGGGGTATGGGGAGATGCAGGGAAACTGTCCTATTAAGTTTCTTAGATCAGAGTCTTACAATCTTAAATGTGTATGATAATCTTGACTATGGAAACTGATATGCAACAAATATAATTTTTCTTTACTCTCTTGTATACTGCTATTGTCTTGAGCAAATTAAAATAACCTGTTTTGATAYGCTGTGATGAAAAATCCTCTCTCTGAAGCATCTGTAGCTCAGCAAGAAGTCTCTACAGCTCGTTCAAAAATCCCAACCTCAGCTATGTTCTGGTTCGGATTACCTTCGTATTGAAGAAAATAAACTGTAACAAACATAAGTAGGAAGTGATTTCCCCCAAAATAATAAAATGAAGCTGTGCCAGTTTTTGTTTGTGTTTAAACAGAATGCTTAACAAATTGCCTGCTCAGGTAGGACTTGTGGTATCT
This sequence comes from Apteryx rowi, assembly GCF_003343035.1. Lineage (NCBI taxonomy): Eukaryota > Metazoa > Chordata > Aves > Apterygiformes > Apterygidae > Apteryx > Apteryx rowi. Next base: position 2,218,159 of record NW_020447353.1, read on the forward strand.
TTTTCTTATTATCTCTCCTTTAGTAGGGTGATGTTGCACTGTGCAGTGCCTTGCATCCAACAGGGATACTGTCTTGGAGAATATTTACCAAACTGTAGTCTCTACCTCATTCATTTAAAGAAGAAGTCCCAAACTTTGCTGGACTATTTCCCGCATTAGTCTAATTAACCTTCACATGGAAATTAGGTCTTGCAAAGGTTGTGTTCCCAAGGAGTGGAGCCCACCACACTCCCAACAATTGTCTGATGCAGTGAAAGTGTTTAAGAAGAATGAATTAGTTTATTAAGGTGCTGCTGAGGCAAGGAACAACTTCCAGGATTACAAGGGCTCTTTACCTGGCTTTACTAAATAGTAAGATACTTTTGTTATATGAGCAGCAAGTGCCTGTGTTATGTTTGCAAGTCAAATTTTATAAAGCCTTTGCAGAAGAAAGCCTTTTAGCAAAAAAAGTATTATTGATGTATCATTTTTAGGAATTCAATCAGTTCCCTTAAAAAGGGGGAGGAGGAGTGTGTAGCAGTGGGCAAGGCTAACCCAGCTAAAACTGAGTCTAATACAGTGATGTGAAATAAAGTTTTCCATCGGAGTAACGTCTACGGGGTCCCAAACTGTGTTTAATAGGTGTGAAAGTCCCTCTTTCTCCAGTACGAGCCTGTTAAAGGTTGGATTCCCTCCCTCGGGTAATGCGCATTTCTGCACTGCCGTTTTCTCTTGCGCGGCGGCACGGGGGACAGCACAGGGGACCTGTCCGGGGAAGCGGGTCCTGGGGGCGGCGAGCGAAGGCCCGGCGGGAGAGCGCCCCGCTGGGGGCATGGCTCATGGGAGATCTAATGAAGGGGCAAAACCGAGAGCAGCTGCAGACTTTTCTGAGCCATTTTGAAACTGATGTGGGCAAAAAAGGAGGGAATAACTCCATGTAATCTCTTTCATTCTTCTACAGTTCCTGTATTATCACTGTGAGTGCTTTCCTGAAGCTACCTAAGTGATAACTTCTAATATCTGTCAAAAATGAGTCATTCTTTTTTCTCATTAGCTCTCCGAGGAGCRAATTATACAAGCTCTTGGCTCAAAAACATTCTTTTAAATGAACAAACAGGCAGCTTGAATTAGAAAAGCAGAGTTTAATGAAGAAAGTAATGCAGTTAAAGATGGTCCTAGATATCTCTGAGCAGTCACTCTATGCAACCCAAAATCTATGCCTATAGAAATTATTTTTGTGCAAGAAATTTATACTATGTCAGAAGGAGAGAGAGATGTTTTGTTTTCCATGCAGAGAAAACTGTCCTTTAGCACTTGGTTATGACCCTTGAGTCCTTTGAGAAACCAAGGAATGGACCAAGATATCAAATATGACTACTTTTACACAGAGCACCTAAGGTAAAGAGAAGGGAATGAGATCTGTATGTTAGAATTAATCTGTGCGTTTGATAAAACATGCTTAATTTAGGATTTGTTGGAAGTGGGTATAAATGGATTTGATGCCCTGAGAGGTAGTTCCTGAATGGAGGCAAAGGTGTAATTATTGCTAAATTTACCAGCATAAATTGAAGTCCTGTGGTAAATTAGAGGTGATAACACTACTTGTGCATGCAGACAAGGACTTGTGGGAATTCCTGAATTACGGACCTAGTTGACTAGTTATGTGTAGAGTTTCAGCCAAAGGACACTGGTGTGAAAGGCTCACGAAATCTCCTCTTGTGCTAAGGAGTGATCTGCCACGCAACCAGGGATGAACCCAGGCACTGTATTTTGATTTATGTCTTCTCTTACAGCAAAGGTCAGATCTGCACAGTTTGTATGTTGTAAGGGTCTAGAAAAAAGTTGCAAGGTTGATCGTCTTTTTTTTAATTTATTTTTTTGTTTTCTCCAAACACACTTGTGTTGCTAAGTGCATAACTTTGGGAGTAAACACATGAATAATAAGGGAGAGAAGTTATTTTGAAATGTCTTCACACTTGAATTTTTCAGACATCTTATGACTTTTTTTTTCCCAGTAGATGTTGGTGTTGCCACTATGTTGATGGCAAAAATGTGTTTTCTATTCCTTCCCCCTGGCTAGGGTTTAATTATAATACGCAGGTATCATGGAAGAAGTGAGCATATAAGAACCAAAGGAAAAAATACTTTCAAGGTCAGACTCTGAATAAAATTTTCAAGATCAGCTTTGATTCATAAAACGTTTTAGCCCTGAATTGAACCTTATTACAGTTCAAGTGCTGAAGCAGAGTTCAAAACAAGAAGTTGCAGGCAACTGCATTCAAAACCTGATTGCTTTGACTCAAACTCTGGCTGGCATTGCCATTCTAGTAAATATATTTCAGACACTTACTGATGATTTTCACACTTTCCATTGGTCTCTGGTTCAAATTGAATAGCTGAGTATGGAGTGAACTGACATGTTTTGTTTTATACCCAGACTGATAGACTAGGACCAAGAGATCTGCCTGGATTGGACTGAGCTAGATCATGCTTCATGTTGAATAAAAAATCTTCTGGACATTTTGTAAGGGATGAATTTGAAGGAATGCTGATTTTTCCTAACTAAATGAACTTTGATATGTCCTTAAAGAAGAGTGGGAGGATGTAGCATGTTTGTATGGCCTCTAGGACTCTCAGCTAGGTTATAGCCTTGTTTCCTGACGTGTGTTAGCTGGGAGTGACCTTGTCTATCTGTGAGAGGATGTCTCCGTTTTCTGCTGTTTTCTGGATTTGGCTTTTAACAATAGTCATATATATTTGATACTATTTTTAAATTGGCCAATTCCAAAAATTGTCTTTGGAAGTGGACAGTTTGGTTGGCCCTCAGCATTGATTTGCTGTCATTTTATTTGAAACATAAATAAGAAATTGTAACCAAACAAGACCCAAGTCCAGTTGATATGCTGAAAGAAAGCAGTTAAGCAATAGGAGTATTGGAATCCGGTTGCTGTTCTGGATATGCACTGGAGAAAAATACAAGAATAACTCTAAAAGCATTTCAAAGGATGAGATATGGCCTGGAAGTTCACTTTTTAAAAAGTCTGTGTGACCAAAAGTGGCCATTCTTCAAATTAAATTGCTTGCTCTGTTGCTAAACAACTATCTAAAAAGCTGTATTCTATAACATGAAATGCAGCTTTCTGAAACACCACAAGACCAAGGTCTCAAGTTTAAAAATCAAATGCTAACATTAAAAGAAAAAAAAATCACTGCTGCAAGCATTACTCTTTAATGATCTCCACCTTGAAATTTAATTTGCAAAAGGTGATAGTGGGACCACACGCACCTCTGGCTTCTATGTTAAGCTCCTGTGAGTTTGAAACTGAGTGAAGGATTTTCCCTATCTATAAATTTAGTCTTTCCATGAAATGTGAGTTCATAGAATACAGAAAAATCCAATTCATATATATTAATCCTCTTGTATGTCAAGGAAGCTATTACTTTCATTTGCTTTTATGCCTCTCACACTGTAGGATAATGAAGCTGTATATATTAAAGCTTAAATATTTTATAGATGCAATCAAAAATACATTTAAATAAAGTTAAGGGTCTGTCTAAAATGTAAAAGCAAAGAAATTTAAAGCTCAGGTAGGAAGTTCTAGTGTAATTATATTCTTCAGGATTTTCAAAAGCGCTATCGATCACTACTGAGTAGGCTGCATTGCCCAGTTTTGTATTGGCACRGGAAGAACCATATGAAATTTCCTTTTGGAATGTGAATTTTTATTTTTTTAAAGAGAAAAATGGAAATATACATTGAAACCTTGTATTCTGAGGTTTACAGGAAGCTGCCTACAAGACAAGCATATATTTATCTAAGGAGTCAAAATCACTGATCATTGTATTACTTTATGGTTATTACATGCCTTTTTTTAACCATATGCCTATCAGAAGAGCCAATATTCAAACCTATATGAAAAATACATATTCTTATTGTATCAAATTTCTTTTCTTCCAAGTACACCTCTGACTTGATTGCAAGGTGTGAATTGTGCCTATGAYAGATCAGAAAGGATTCTGGACTATATCTAGAACAGCAGTGAAGTACATGAGATTAATTAGGTGCAGCTTAATTTTGAAGCTAAGTTCCTAATGTCGTGAAAAATATTTTTCAGGTGCTGACCGAATCCAGGGTTGCCTTGGTTCCACAAATAATTTCAGTAACAAACTATAAGGTTTCCAGGAGCATGAGGTCCTGCTTCAGTAACCAGAGGTAGATCAGTATGACAGTGGAAAGGTTGAAGACTGTTTGGTGCCTATTAAGGAGCCACAAACTAAGTATTTCTCAATTTTCTGCCTAAATTTCCTGCAGAAATAACTATAGACAACAYCGGTCACCATCAAATGTAGCAACAAGCTTTGTCTTCTCTTCTTGGCATTGTCACCAATGTCGCCTTTTGTCCTATAGTGGACTGGTTGCAGCATTAGCCAAGGTATAAGGGAACAAATGGCAAATCCTCTCTTCTGTGTAGAAGGGTCAAAGTCCTTATCTTTTACGTCTCAGAAGACTACATCACTTAATTGTCTTTAGGCTATTTTGGGGTGGGAACAGTTTTCCCTCTATGTACAACTGTGCAGAACAGAGTTCAAGATTCATTGATCTGAGGGAGATGCCAGAGAAGAGAGGAAGAAGGACTCTACAGCCAATAAGTTACTCTAACTGTAAGTTATTTTTTCAGCTTTGGCTTATTGCTAGCTTAACCTTTCCAGCTAAAACCTTTACAAATGGGGGCCTGTTAAATCTTCTTCATCTAGACTGAAGAGCCCTCTATTATTATTTTGTTCCTTAAACAGGTACATAAAGAATATGATATGATCATGTCCTTGCTTTCTTTTCCATAAATTGAATTCTTGAGTTCCTCAAATAAGAAGTAAGTTTTCTAATTCTCCCATCATTTTTGTGACTTCTCTTCAAGCTCCTGTAATTCCCCAGGACGGTTCTTTGCTTCTGGATACCAGAACTGGGCAGCGTTCCAAATTCAGTAGCGCAATTTCCCAGCACAGAGATAATGCAACCTCCCTTTTCTACCTGAACATGCTCTTTCTTTATCCAGTGATTGCATTTGCCCTTCTGGGTAGAGAATCACACTGGAAGCTTGAGCGCAGCTGGTAATTCACTGATACTTTTTTCTCCCTCTTTTTTTCTTTTTTTCCTTCAGACAATGTCTGAGGAAGCGTTTTAGGAATATTCTTTATTCTTAGAAGTACTTCTTCATATTTGGCTGTATTTAAGATCAAAGTACTTGTTTATGGCYAGGTTATGAGGTAGCTTGTACCTCTTTGCAGTCTTCATTAATTACTAGCCCTGATGGATACATATGTATATGTGAGTGTGGGTATACAGGTAGCAAGAAAGTAAGTATTTTTTTCAGGTTATTGATACAAATATTAAACAGGAGCAAGAACTTGTGGGGATTCAAATAGGAACAAGCATGCTGGATGATGAATTTCCGTTTGCAATGATATTTTGAGACCTGTCAGTCCAGTAGTATTATTGATAAGCGCTACRCTGAATTTATATCACCCTAATTTCTCAGTTAAAAAAAAAAATCAAATGCCTTGAAGAGGTGTAAATATATGAATTCTCTATTGTTTCTTCTTAACTAAACTTGTAATTTCATCATAAAAGATATCAGTTTAGCTTGATGCAAGCCCAAGCTGATTGGCATTAATTATATTACCCTTCTTTAATTTATTAATCAAGTCCTGTATCAGCCAGCTATTTTGCTTGGGATCAATGTCAGTCTGACAGGCCTATAATTACCCAGGTCGTCTTATTTGCCCTTTTAAAATATTGGCACAACATTAGATGTCTTTCAGCTCTCTGGAATGTCTCTAGTGTTCCGCGATGTATTGAAAATCAACATTAATGGCCCAGAGAGTTCCTTTGCAAGCTGTCTCTAAAACCTTTGAATGTAAGTTATTTGGACACACCAATTTAAAAATGTCTGCTTTTAGTAGCCAGTTCTTAATATCTTTCTGAGTTACTATTAAAATGGAAAGTATTTTGTCATCATTGTCAACTGAATACACTGGGAAGATTTTTAATTAATGTATATTGGAAATATTTATGAAACACTTCTGCCTTTTCACTATCGTTATTGACACCCCTGCCATTCCCAGCTAATAATCTTCTTGTTGCACAATTGAGAGAGAATTTTTTCTGAACTCTACTAGGGGCAACTTTTGTRCCCTTTTGTCAAAGCTGACTCTGAAATCCTACATCGCGTTGCAAAAAATATTCTTAAGATGCTTGCAGTGAACAAGTACATGCAGGCTACGTCTGTGCACTCGTGACCAGCAGAGCGACACCAGCCCTCAGGCGCCACGCAGCTCACCCGTCTCTGCGTGTTTCCCAGCTGCAACAGAGAGGCGCAGGCTCTGTCTAACCCAGCTGCCATCAGATCCTGCTTCAGACCGCTTCTGCTTCAGATCACGCTGTATCATGTGTGCAGTTAGACCAAATTTCTGGCTCTACTTGAAGTTTTCAGTATTAGATTAATTGCACATACATTTGCAAGAAAKGTTTTCAGATACCCACTCCCCCCCCCCCCCAATAGCAAAGGGAGAAAGGCAAGGAGAAAACTACTGCTTTCCATTGATTTTCAAAAGAAACTTATTTATATTTGGACAAAATTTGTCACATCTCTAAATGATTACAGTGTTGCACTTTTTAAAAAATCCGTAAAAAGACCTCTTGAGCTGTTCTATTGATTGCTCTTTTCATACCACACAGGGCTATTTTTCAGGTTGATTCTGATGCTATAACAGATTTTTTTTTTTTAATCTTTTGATAAATGTTTTCTCATTCCCAGTCTCACTTCCTCACAGGATCAAGCAAAGTTCGTAACTGTGTAATGAAAAGAATCCTCACTTATTTCATGATGAGGTGCATTCTTTCTTATAATGGGCTAAATGCAGCTGGGAGAGGTCAAAGGAGAGATTTCTTACTCTGGTAATAAAATCTCCAAAGGCTATGGTACTTACATGGCTTCTGTTCACATTAATCATCAAGGAAAGCTCAATTCCAGTACTGGAAAAAATATTATTTATATAGTGCTTTTCATGAAGTTAAAATACATTGTAAAGCATAGAGAAATGAAGGATTAGAGCATAGAGAGCATAGACAAATGAGACATGATGAGGGAAGGACCTTATGAGGGTCTGTCTGAGCAAAAACAACATTTTTATGAAACTGTTGAACTCACTTTTTAAGATTTTAAACTCCCAGTATTTGCATACCTTTCAGCTCACACAAATCTCTAAAGGATGCAAAAGTTTAATATAGAAATAATAGATCAGAAACATCTTATTTCTGCGTCTTTAACTCAGGAATAAAATGACCTTCACTGAAAATAAAATGACGAATTTAGCTACATTGTGTCCTACTTATGGATAAAAGCCTGCTGTACTAGGTAGTGTACAAATCCCAAACAGAGAGTCAGGTCCAGGTACATAAAGTTTTAATGTAACTGTAAGATGACAAAAATGTAAAACAGATAAAAATCAAAGAAAGAGTTGTAGAGTGTTAGCAGGGTTAATAGCAGGTGGGCAGTCTAGTTGTTGCTACTGACATTAGATTGTGGAGTTTATCATCACAGAAAATAGAGGAATATTCAAGAGAATATAGAGAGAATATATATATATACATATGAGAATAAAGAGAATAAGGATATACAGGATATCTGTATAAAGATAATAAACATACATCCAGTAATGTGGTTGTTAATAATAGCAAAAATTTTTGTGATGGGTATAAAATTAACTGTTTTCTATTGGACTAGAGGGGTCTCTGGTTTGACTGTAGAAGGCAGTGACTCATATTCATGCCACTGTGGAAAAGGGATTGCTCATTTTGGGAAGCTGATGAAAAAGCAGTCCTGAGCTGATAGGACTGTTGTATGTTGCTTGCAAAGGCTTAAAAGAGAAAGGTAATGAAAGGAAAAGGAAACACAGGAAAACATACAGCAAGAAAGGCATCTGACTGCCAATGAACTTCTGTATACAGTTTAGGTTGCTGGTTTTCATTCACGAAGCCCTAAATCTAGTCTTTCCTTCCCCTAGTCTGCCTCTCGTGTGTGTTATCACCACGTTTGCAAATACCAGTGAGGCTTAAATTGTAACCTTAATATGAAAGGGAGTAAATTTCCAAAACTTTGTACTGAATAGTCTGTTAAATATCAGGGCATGTTACAGAGCACATCTGTTTCTCTGGACTTCTGGGAAGAGATGGGTGAGAGAATATGGGATAGATAGGATTTTGGATATAGTGGACTACTAGTATTTGTTAGTAACAGATAAATATTTTAAAATCATAAGATTATGACAGTTTATATAAAGTCAGCCTCAGACTTTTATGTTTTGGTATTGAAATAAGTAACAACCATTGCCAATTTTTTCCATCTTGTTATTGGAGTTCTGACTAATAAACCCACACAGTTCCTCCGTCAACTGTTTCCACAGACTTTCCCCCAAATGACTGACACTTGTTTATTTTCTTCCAAGTTCTTAAGTCCAATAAGAAACTAGCAATTTTCATGTGCTTTTGCAGGTTTATGAACTGTAAAACCATGGTTAGCACTTCACTGATTTGAAATCAGCCATTTGGCTTCTAAGGCTAGAAGTACTTAATTTAATCCTTTCATTAGTAATATATCCCTGTTCTGCGAACCACAGAAACACAGTGCTCTGTACTTGGGGATGCATGGGGAGTCACTGCTGGAACTCAGGTTATTCAGCTCCAAAACCATATGCCACTAATATCTTGAAATTTCCTCATGATAACAATAGTAGTCATATTGTTATATGTAACTTATTTTGTTCTTTAACTTTGTTTTATAATAATATCAACATTTGATCTGATGACTTGTATCTGATATTTCTTTATTCACTTTCTTCTTCACATAGGACATAAGAGGAGCTCATTGATCTGATGACCAGATTTTCCCTCCCCCTTCAAACAGGCAAGCAAGAGTTATAAATAGTTATTTTGTTCATGAATAGTATAAACTATCTGGTAGTACTCATTTTGCTCCTTGTTAAGTTTATGTCGCTTTCCAGACATGGCAGATAATTGCCCAATAGTAAATTGTTTATCCTCAAAAGTATGATACTGCAACTGATACACTATAAATAAGAACACAGTGCAGACCTGATTTACCTAACATGAAGAAAAGCACGTGAAAAATAAGATGCTGAGATCGTTTAAGCTAATTGATACGAAAAAGCTAAAAACCGAATCTGCAAAATAGTATAAAGAGTGGAAATCCTATATTGATACCTGCGATACTAAATCTGACTTCTTCCTGAAAGTATGCTAGTATAATTCATTTGGAAATACCTTTGTCCCTAGGTTCAAGAGCTTGGACTTTTATGTGCTGGCGATACAATACGAGGCTGGCATAGTGAGGCCATTTTAGAAATGCCCTTTCACTGCGGTGAGGGTAAGTGGAGTCCCATTAATGTTTTGGTAAGTTTTGAAAATGCGTTGAAAGCCTCAGCAACTATTTGGCCTTCATGCCCTAGCTCAATAACCTGGATTTTAATATCCAAGGTTTCATGGCTTATTGTTGGACGCTTAATCCACACTCTGATTACCAGTGYACTTCACGTTGCCAGAACTGTGGTTAGCAATTTTGAGTGGCTTAGATTATAACCTTGAATTTTGTTTTCCACACTGGTTAAAAAAAACAACAAGGAAGTAGGAAGCAAATTCTCTCTAACAGCATGATTGGTGTTTCCTGAACTAGGAGATAATGATACCAATTAACATCTTTTTTTTTTTTTCTTTTCTTCCCACTTTAAAGTATCCAAATGCACAAACAGGAGTCATGCCAGGTTAACYGACTGGCTGTTAACGAAACCTCCGTGTGAAGACCCTCCCTAATCTACTCAACTCTCCAGAGATCAAACAGAAAGTTAACAGAGCAGAGCAGGTTGTATGTAATGGATGTGTGTGTATAAATCACTTCCTCAAAGCTAAATTGTTCCAATTCACTCACTGGCAACAAACTGCAAAGGTTCTCACAGACGTATAACACTCCCTCCTCCTCCTCCTCCTCTGTAAAGATTATTGGCTGAGATTTAGAAAACTCCTGGGAATCCAGCTAATATAGTAACAGAGTAGAAAGCAGCAAGTCAAGTAGGGAATAAAAGCAAGTATGTAAAAGAAATAATCATGGTCCTTGTCTTCTGATAAGAATTTTGTTGGCCCCGAGGGAATCATTCCTTTAAATTTTGGTGTTCTGCAGACAGCTTTTCTCGGATATTCTTAGAGAAGATAATGTTAAAAGAGAACAAAATGGCAAAAGAAGAATAAATCATGACTCTTTAAGAAATGACTTGTAAAAGTATGGAATAAAATTCACCAGTGAAACACAAGCTCCAAAAGGACACTTCTGTGAACTACCACCAGCAATCTACAGTCTTCCTGGTGTGTTCTTGTTATTCTGATAAAGTAAATTTTTGGAATTTGATGAGGTGAAGAACAGTTGTCTTTGTATTTATTAATGTGTGTGCCTGTGCCTGCCTTTTCAGATACCCTTTTAGAATCTAATTTAAAGCTCCTGCAAAATAAAAGTTTATTTCTTGTAGATTGGGCTGAGACCAGAATAATCTCATTTAGTTACAGGAGGCAATATTCTGCTCTCCATAGTTGCTTCACTGGTTTCAGTAGATCCCATTAATATAAGCAAGAGCTGGATTTCATTCTAGGAAAATTTTAAATGATTTCACAATTAAAAATGAGTCAAATATATTTACCTACTTTGTATGTTTCCCATTTAAAATTATTCATGCCATGTGCATTACTTGTGTCTCTCACTGCTTTTTACTGCACTGGATTACCACTATGCGCATTTTCTTCCTTTTCCTAATGTTCCATTCTCAGTTCTCTTTGGCTTTCTCAATGCTCAAGGAAAAGCCCCCTGACAATAAACAATTTGCTTATCATTTTTTTCTTATCAAAGCATTAATATTCACTTGCTTCCAATTTGGTCTCCTTTAGGAGTTTCTTCCACATATGTGTTAAAAAATAAAGTAAGGTTGAATGGCTCATGTGTGTAAATATTTGGATGGTTAGTTTTGGAAAAGTAAGTTTTAAAAAATGAGTACAGGAGTGAGAGGCTCAGTTTCTCACCTGTATTCTATATTTTAAGCTTATTATCCCAGTTAAGGCAATTCAGCTGAAAATGCACATGTGCTTTCAAGACCATTGTCATAGGTCCAAATGTGGTAAGTTCCATCTTTGCCCAGAGAGAGAGTATTTGTAGATGGGATTAATGGAGACAAATTCATTGACTATGAAAAGCAAAGTCAATAACAAATGGAAAATTTTCCTAAACAGGTCGTTATTAGGATAAAAGGAGTAGTACCTTCAGAGCATTAAGCTTCAGGTGCTTCCAGTCTACTACTTCTCTGCTATGAAAACAGACATGGAGGGGTGTTAAAATTCATCTTTAGTTACTATATCTTAATCATCTTTAACTCCTTTCTTACAGCTACTGTTATGTGTGCCTATGGCCTGCTTCATCTCATCCTATAGTTGACGTCTTTGGGTTAAAATGAATCCCACCTCTTGTCTTCTTTGGCTATGTAGGGAATGTGCTTGATTGAAATGTTGATGCCTACATTACAGGCATATATGTTTGTTCAGATAAATCCTGCCCAAAGCAACATATTCATTAGTCCCACCTTTTCCCCCATAGCCACCCTCATCTACATTTCTAAAGACAGTCAAAGTATGAGAAAGTTTCAATTACAGAACAGCATGTACAACCCTTGAGACTTTAGTCAAATGTTATTTGTAACAGCTGAGCATAGCAACAAAAAGCCCCAGTCCTGATTTTATAATGGACATACTGACAAATCCTCTGTGTTATAATAAGCGTATGGATGAACACGATAAATTACAAATGAAATACAGCCCATGTCATATTCTTCCCCACCCTGTCGAAAACATAAGTGTGCCTTTGTACATGAGACAAGAATTGTTTTGCCTCAATTTATTGTGTGGGTAAGTCCAAATCTTTAATCAAATCCCTGCTTAGTCTTAATGCCAACTTTTGCTCCTAACTTTGAAGATTTCAATCCAGAGGTTCAGACAAGTCAGTCTAGAGTGCCATGTACTTCTCACACTTGATCAGCTGGGTCATCTAGATCTAGGGGAGAGGGTGCGGGTGGGGAGTCAAACAACAGCACAAAATAATTGCTCTTTTTCTTTTTATATAAGAAAAAGGAATTTTGTTGAAATGGCTAAGTCTTCAAAAGGCCATTTTGCAAAGCAGAAATACACTTAAAAGCATATAATCTTTAGCTGGAGGCCAGACAGAGTATGTTTCTGATTATGCTAGTGACCCTCACCCTAAAATCCCTTTGTAGAAATGCCTTTATTCTAGACAACATACTGACTAGCAAATGATCTAACAGATTTCACAGCACATAAATTAAGACCTAATAAATTATTTCAAATTCAGACTCCCTAATTACAGAATCAGTGAAGCATTCCATTTACAATTGCAAATATCTAAACAATTAATAAATACAAGTAAAATGAGGCTTCATTGAAAATTATTTGATAGCTATTTACTACAGGAAAAGGTTAAAATTTTAAGGACCAGTTAAAACTGTTAAGGACTGGTTAAACCTATTATCCATGGTTGGTCTAGATGCCAGAATAAGAATATTTCATTACATTAGCTTAGCTGCATGTAAATGCTTAAATATTAATCTTTGTTACTGATTATTTTTTACACTTAATTATTTGAAAATGTTAAATTCTTCTACTAGTTTTATAATGTAGTAGTGTACTCAACTTAAAAACAAAGGATTTGGAAATATATAATATGTAATATAGATATATAATTCTGGTATCTATCTTGGAATTTATAGATATAAAAAGAACAATTGGACAATTAAGATATGTACTTTGATTATAAATACAGCTACATTTCTATGTAGATGGCTCCAACATATTGTGAATGTGAAGGTTATACATACATGTTCTTTTCTTTCCTATATAATTCTAATAGTGGGAATGCACATCACCTAAAGACTAAAGAACAGCTCTCCCTTCACACATAACAGTATGTACAAAAGAACCCCTCCTTTTGTCTCTGTTTTCCCCATGCACAGTAACAAAGATCAAACAGAGCAAAAAGCTAAGGAAATGTAAATTGCTGCTATCAATTAATTTCTTTCAGATGTTGAGATATCTCCAATGAGAAAATTAAGACAGGCTATAAACAAATGACAATAGGATCTATATTGCTTGCTTGTATAAGGTCCTTCTGCCCCAGTATTGTGTGTTGTCTCATATTATGTTAATGAAGAATAAGAACACTGCTGCCCCAGAAATCTGTGCCTCATTGATTGCTTAGGATTTCATTGCATCCAGTGCAGTGCTACTTCATTTATGTCTGCAATGCCATCAGGACAAAATACATTAAGAAGCTGAAATGTGGTAGTCTTTTGGCAGGAGAGATTCCTGCTGCTTACCTGTGACCCGGGGTAGCAGAAGGCTGTTCATCAGAGATGAGACTTGAATGCTACCATCTTCTTAATGATCATGCCAAGAAAAGGGAAGTTAGGAATGAAAATATAACCGCTGCTTTTTGTTGGGTGCCAAGCGTGGAAATCTTCAGAGTCAGTTGATGCATCCATTTGAGAAGGTGCTGTGACCACAGAAATCATGGGACTAGTTGTTCTGCTATCAGATATGGTTAGGCTTTATTTTAGAGGCTTTAGGAGCTCTCAGAACTTCTGTGGCTTCTGTTCAAATAATGGACTCAAGCTCCATCAAGGAAATAACTCTCTTTAGACCATCAAAATCATTGTCTAATGGCTCTGAATTAGAAGAAAGTTCTTAAATTCTGTTATTTTTTATTGGCTAATGGGAAAAGTCAGTCCTTTCCTAAAGGTGTGGCTGAAGGTTGAGATGACATGCAAGCACTGTGGATTGATTATGGGTTTATTACAGAGTTTGTAGTCAGAGTTTACTTAAGGAACCCGGACTGGTGAGGAAGGTTCTTCTAGCTTTCTCTGTGGTTGTTGTATGTAGGTTTAAAGAAGCCCTTGTGGACTAGGACAGTCCAGGATTTTATATGATAAAAATCAGGCTTCCATCTTTTGCTTGCATTTGGTACAACTGACTGGATAGCAATGTGGAATGTTGCTGTGAGGAAACACAGCTAGATGCTAAACGTAAACTTCTGACGAATGTTCCAGAAAGTTGTTAATGGCTTCCTTTTTTTCAGACATGCCATTCTTCTTTCCAAGACTCTTGGGATTTTCTGAGATCACAAGCTTCTGGTAGTAGAGTGATAAAGTAATCCATTCAGCTGACCAAAATACTACAAACGGATCTCTGTTTTAAATTGGTGGTGTCCAGCAATGTAATCTTCCATATCTGAAATATAGCATTCTTGTTCATGGAAAGGCTGTATGTTTTCGTAGGAATTGCTCCATACAAAACCCTGAAATTAAAATATGTCATTTGTACCCATAAACAGCATATAAAACTTTGTATCCTTGACATGGTCCCTAACTATGTTAAGCCTTCTTGCTATGCAGCAACCGCCTCTGAAAGATCCTATAAGAATAAAAGAAATCTACTGTTCAGACTAATGGCTCACATAGCCCAGTATTCTGCCTCTGACAGTGGCAATAGGAGGTGCTATTCAGGGACTGCACACGAGCCTGAAGTCTGTGGTCCTTTGCTCTTGTATTCTCCCAGGCTGGCTCACATAACCTAGGGAAGAAGATGTAAATGCAGACTATGCAGAGTAAATAGAGATCAAGATATTACAAATACTTTTGAAGTTACACAGTCAGGAAGAGATGGCAGCCAAGTGTCTTCCTGAACATCAGATGTGTCCATCCATCTTCTCTTCATCAGCCATCCCAGATTCCCTCCAGCCACTTTCCTTCTAGCAATGGTGGATTTCTCTTATTGGTGAATTTAGCACTGCTTATTGCAAGAGGAGAAAAAAATCTAYGGAGCATTTACTGGAAAAGGATTTAGAAAAATGAATTTTGCAGCAAAACCACTTCTCTGATGAAAAAAAAAAAGTTAACATTAGAGTTTTCTTGAAGATAATATGTACTTAAAAATTCACTTGATTCAATGCATTTAAGTAGTGCTTTCCCTCACGTAGCTGTACATATTTTTCATTCCACTTAATACCAAATCCTAATCATACCATCTCTTTCTAGAGTCAAATCCTGCAATCCTTACTGAGCCAAAACTTCCTCTTGGAATGAATGGAACTTTAGACTAGGTAATAATAGAGTAGTTTGGAGGTTTGTCCTTTAATAAAGTAATTTGTAGCTTTTCACATATTGCTGTAATATACATTCCTTCCTCCCCCCCCCCTTAGACTACACTGAAAGCAGTTTATTTATTTTATGGAATGCCAAGAAAACAATCACAAATCATCTATTAACAATTGGATTATAGAGTCTTCTGAAGCTGGTTTGAATTTCTTTGCCAAATATACTCTACTTCTTTTAATTCAGCTTTCTAGAAAAAAAAGAACCGCAAGCTGCTATACATGTTGCCTTTTCGTTCTACTTGCTGGCCCTTTGTAGTGAATGCACACAGGTCCTAATTTGCACAAAGAACTTAGTGTACATTAATTTCCAACATCAAACTCCATATCTTGGTGGAAATTATATTTGCAATAATAATTGTGTCCGAAAATTGCAGTGTATAATTTATTATATGCTCTTAATAATCTTATTATTCAGTTGATAAGCTCTGTTTTAGCAGGCTGAAACAGAAAGAGAAACACTCATAAAAATCAAGGACAATCAGGGTTATTGGGCAGGGAGAATTCCTCCTGAGTTTTACCTGAGGAAAAGGAAAGGAAACCTCACTCTTGACAGAATCCAAAAAACTTTCCTGAATAGGCTAATACCTGCAGGAGGAGTGGCTATTCAGCACCTCAGAAAAGTGAGCCCCAAAACTGCCAGTTATTAACTCAGTACCGATGCACCAAAAAATTKGTTGCCACATCTGGAAATGTAGGCCTTTGGGAGTAGCTTGAGCTGCATGGATACTTCCACCAGTGGATAGCTGAAATTGGTAGAGCTGCAACACAAAGCTGCTCCTTTGGGAGTCAGCAATTTCTCTGAAAGATTGGCCATTGCTATTTTAATCCAGGATCATTTGTGAAAAGGAAACAAAAATGCAATGTCTTTCATTCCTGTTGTCAGAAAATTATGTTGAGTAGGACATATTATTATTGGCTCTTTCATACCAATTAAAAGCTTAAGACTTGTTCCTGCTACAGTAGCTACTCATGGCCTCCAAGAAGTATAATCTAGTTTTCAGCAAACATGCACAGGAACTGTAGAAAATAAGAGAAAATCAAAATCAATCTCAGGAAAGTCTTCTGCCTGAATTACTCAGCAATCTTGTACACTGTTTGGGTAAGAAAATGGAAGAAGTTTGGCCTAAAAGCCAAACTCCTGATCTAAACTCTCTGAATTTTCTGTTTTAGGCTCTTTACTTGAAGTTTGCATCTCAGTTTTATTCAAGTAGTACGTGCTATGAACCAGATGCTGGCTCTGAACCTAAAGGATTTGAAAGGCAGAAGAAGGGGAGCTATTTAGAAACATATTTAGTCAAACATAGGAACAGATTAACGTGTTGAATATGGAGGTATATTTGTTTTGAAAAAGTAACAGCTAAATCTACTTTGCCAGTAGATTGCTTACAGTATTGCTTACACAACAATGTAATTGAATAGTAAAGGTTATCCATTAAAAAACAGTATCTCTGCTGGAAAAATTATAAGTGCTTAGACTGACTGTGCCTTTAACTGTTCCATGACTGACGGAGTGTGTTGTCTTGTTCTAAAATGGCATTCACAGACATGATTATAATTTTGATTTTAAGGATCTGATCTTACATTCCTCACACGTCTGAAACACCCAGTGAAAACAGCAAGAGCTTTGTATTTGCAAGGAATGCAGGAACCAAGACTTTGTTGTTGTTTCTGTTGTTCTTTTTATGTTAAAAATGTGTATTAATATCATTGCTTTACCATCAGCTGACTTTATGATTTATATGTATTCTTTTTCACTGAAGGCTTCTGTATTAGAATAATAAAAATGCTCAGATAAAGACATTCTTTGCATTAACCTCACTGTCCTTAACAGAGTTAAACAAGGAAGAAAATTGAGTATAGATTTTCTTTTTAATCAGACTTTAGACTGACATGAGGATAGAAAACAAAGCAAATCTAAAGTCACCAAAAATATCTAACAGAAAATTTGATCTTCYGCTGATGTTATTTTGCTTCAATTCACGATAAAGTAACATTTCTGTTTCACTAGCACCTGTTGTGTATCACTCCAAATGATTATCTATAGCGGTGCAGATGTCTTGAGGAAAGGAGAGTATACTCTTCAGAGTATACAAAGTGCCATATCTGAATTTACGAATATCATATTTCCTTCTGAAAAATAGAAACAAATAATCCAAAACAATTTTAATCTACAAAGCATATTGTCTTCCCCCAGAAAATTACATTTTATATACTTTTTCCTGGCTGACGTCACTGGCGATTGGTCAAAAATGGTATTCAAAGAGAAGAGAAGAGRACTTTGTTTTTTGTACAGAAATTGAAGGAAAAGTAGCTCTGGTACCCAGCTAGAAAGTACTTGAAAACCAGTCTGAAAAGAAAATAAACCTACCACAGGGTATAGATTAAGGTTAATCTCAAACTCGTTCAGACTCTTGTATGTGATGTTTGTCTCCAGTCACTCTTCAATCAAGACACTAAGAATAGATGGTTTCACATCTGCATTTTGACAGAGATTTATTAATGGTGCAAGGAACCCAGCTAAGTAGCTCAGTGCCTCAGAAGTGCCATGCATAAAATCTATGGTAAAGAAAATGTCTTCCTTGAGATGCCTCCTGCAGCCCCCTGTATTCCTGCAGGGTCAGTCTGGGAACCTGCTGCAGACTGGAATAGATCGCAGTCATGCTCTGTTCGAAAAAAATGCATTTACCCAACCAATATAGGCTCCTCAAAGTCCTGTCCCTACAGGCAGTGGGCTTATTGCTATTGCCCAGTTTGCCTCCTAAACATCTCATGAAGGAAAATAACCAAGAATTGTGTTTTGCCTTTGAGGAAGAAAAGAGATGGTGAGTGATCACTATAAGAATATCCAGAAAACCCACATAGGTATGTCATCGCTTATTGCTGCTTCTTCTAATATCTTGGCACTTGCTCCAGGAGAACAATTTACCAACCCTGCTTAGACTGTCGAGTTCAAAGTAGAGTGAACAGGAGGAGCTAGGTTTCAACACCCAGCACACCAAACTGGACAGTGTCCTGCAAACTCGTTGTTCTGTTGGCAGTTAACCGTTGACAACTAAGCCAGCTGAGAAATGTCAAAAAAGAGACATGCCTGTGAAATTTGATGTCTCATCTTGGGCTTAGATGCAAACCTGCAGCCTTGAGTTAGATGTCTCTGAGGACTGGATCCAAACTGCTAAAGTCCTGCAATAGGACACCTCCTGGAGTACAGGCAGCTAATTTATATTTTCTTAGGGCACAGCCGGAGGAAGCGGAGCTGCTTGCCTTTCGCACAAGAGCTCAGTGGTTACTGAACTTGCTCAGGCTTCSAGATGGCTGGCTATACATGCTGTGGGACAAACGGGGTGGGAGCAAGAGGCAGGTTAGCTCTGCAAGCTATCRGTTAGATTACTCCACTGAGGGGATAAACATTTGGGGTCCTATTTGTTCCCTCAGTATTTCTGGTTTTATCCAATACTTGCTTAGTGTGAAATACATAAATGGCCAAAGGTACCTGCAAGCTTTTATATGATTAAGGGGTTACATGGGAATTTTGTGGTTCACTTACCTAAACTGCTGTTTTCAGGTATTACACTTTGTGCCTGGAAGAGCTCTTTTTTAGTGTACATCTGTCTCCAACTTACTGTGCGTAATAACAGTAAGACTTTCATAAAGCTTCTGTATGGGATACTTAGCTCATAGAGTCACGACCAATACTTGTAGGCATGGTTGTAAAAATCTACGAACAACCCCAAAACTAAATGTGTTAGTATGTTCAGGTATGTTTTATTCTGCGTCTGTCCTGGCAGCACTTTCCTGAGCCGTTAGCACTTCTCCTGCCCAAAGGTAGCAAAGCTAATTATTCTGCTTATTTCAATGCCTGGAAATCAGCAATGGGTTCTGCTGAATCAGCCTGCTGCAGGCATTGCCCATGAGAGACCATCTCTTGTGAGAGTCAGGAGGTTCATTTCTCTCACCTCCCAGGCTCTTGTGAGGCTTCAAGCAAGCACCATCTGTTGTTCCATGGTACAAGCAGGATTCATTTCACCTTTAGAAGTCCATGGTATAGATGGTTACCTCTGAGCTACTCTTGCTGGCTCTTTTTATAGTCAATATAGACAGGCATTTCCAGTAGGCAATTCATTGCTTTCCAATCCTTGGATGAATCACACCCTGAAAGTGCCTGTTTTATTATCCGACTAGCTCAGGTGTAAATGTCTCTGTTTCACCAGAGGGTTCCCATCCCTTGTGCCTATCTGAAGTGAGAACTTCAAATGACTGCTCAGTAAACGACTGCTATAAGCAGATGCACATTTGGAGGGAGAGGTGGTAAAGAGAACAAGGTTGTGGGCACTTGCATCTCCATCAACACCCTCAGGTGCTACTTGCATGCTCAGGAACATTTGTTAACAGCAAAGTGCAGCCCTCTCATCCAAATATCATCTGGAGCCACATCATCACATTTGCAACTGTTATGCCATATGAAAAATACACAGAATACTATTTTTGAGTTGTTCTGAGATGCTCTGAAGCTATCTGTATCTTTGTAACTTTTGATGCCCAGTGATCACCCTTCACAGCTGTGGCTTATTCTGTATCCAATTCCAGGGTTTTTTTTGTGCACCAAGAATCTTTTTGTGTGGGTTATAAACATGGCAAATCTCACCAAAAAGGAATATTGGAGAGAAAACTCAAACACAGAACACGTTTCTGAGTCACCTTCTCCAAACACTTCTAAAGCTTTCTCTGAATGAGTTATTCTGTTCTGGAATATTGAGGTCTCTTATCCCATACCAGCTGGTGTCTSTAGTGCTCCTGGAGTATTCGTGTGTGTGTGTGTATGTATTTTGAGAGTAAGGGAAATATCTAAATGGTTCTGGAATGGCATTAGTTAAAACAGTTGCTTGAATTTCTCTCTACCCACTTCTGTTTGATTGAAGTGCAATACTGATGTTGTAATTTAATATTAGAAAGTCACACCAGCAGCTGGATAGAGTTCATTACAAATAATGGTACTGTTTGAAAAAGTGACCCTTTTTATCTACATAGATTGTTTTCTGCTATGATATCTTTTTATTGCAAAACCAAATAATTTTTCCTCAACATTTTTTAAACAATGGGTTACTCCTAACGTGAAATTACCAAAGGCAAATATTTATATATAGCCTCTCTTTAAAATCACATAACTAATGGTTATAACTGCAACTTTATCCTGACCTTTTCCATTTTTCTAAATTAAACTACCATAATTACATGATTTGAAGCACTTTCTTTAAATTGCAGCTTGTTACCTATCTTCGGCAACAACATGATTTTAAATTATAATGATATGTTTATGCTTTTAAATCTGATAGTCTCCCCTCTGCTAGCACATGCTAGATGTCAGTGGCATTCCATGCAGGCACAGGAATCTCCACTAATGAACCTAAAGCAGATGAGGGTCATCATTAATGTTTGACTGTGTATTTACAGAGGGTGGTTTGATGGGGAGCATGAGCAAAAGTAATAGATCTCCCACCTTGCTTCCTTAGACATAAATAGTGCGTGAGAACAAGTGGCTTGTGTTTGGGCATACACTTATTTAGATGGATTGCAATCAAGCCAATGACCCAGTTTCACTGAATTTCCACAGGCACATGAAATATTAAAAAAAAAGTGGGTTTTTTTCCTTTTTTCCCTGAATAATATTTTGTTTGAAACTGATGCAACACGAATCAGGTCACAAATGTATCACACACTGGCTGCGGAAAAGGTGCACCTTCCACAGGTAGGTAAAAGGTAAAAAAACTCGTGTGAAGTCTGTGACAGGGCAGGAACAGAGCAGCCACCCACGCAAGGAGTCACCTGACTCAAAAAGCTACAGCACTGCCGTCTCAAACATGTATCCACACCAACTGGTTTCAAAGTGCAGGGAATTAAACAGGGAATCAATCTATTGACTTTGGCTGGCTTTAGACCAATTCCATCTCCTTGCTACAAAGCAATGAAACCGCTAAGAGAGGTTTTAAAACATTTTGCTGGCTATCCCGTTCCCACATCCTCCAGAAGGGAAATTATTTGGCAAAGCAATTGTCAGTTTAGTATTATTGCTGTAAAATGCTGTTCTCCTTGGCTTTGGTGCCCTTTATTGTTTGTCTTATATCATTCTTATAATAAGGGTGGTATAAAGATATTCAGTGGAATTGCTGCTAGAGCTACTGGAGGCAAACGTCTTCTAAGACATTAGAAGGACTTGTATTTTTTTCCTACCGACTCTTATTACTTATAAAATTAGGCCTTATTTATGCTGGAGAAAATCACACATGCCACGGAGTGCTGAGTTAAACAGCAAGGTGCTAAAAGTGCTTGAATCCCCTCTCTGCTTTATTTTTCATTGGGAATGCCAGTTCAGTCGGATGATGGAGAACTGTGTCAGCGTAGATACCGGCACAGACAATTTGCAGATGAAGGCTTTGGTTTCATGTGTGGTGATCCCTGAGCGGAGGGTGAGGGGGAGAGCATATGACTGTGTGTGTTCAGGGGGTTGGAAGGGCCATCATGTTTCACAGATTCCAAACAGCAAATTCTGACAAGTGAAAAATGTTTGATTTTAAAAAGTCACACAGCTAGCCTTTTTTAAACACTTTCAGTATTTATTTAACCTAGTAAATAGGTTTATTAGCAAGGTTCCATTCTTTGTAGTTTAGGTAATGGATTTACCATATGTTTATGCTTTAAGGACTTGTGTAAGACTGCTAACACCTATTTCTCCACCTCCTGTCTCAGGGGTTAAGACCTTGGTGCGTTGCCAGTTTACTGCTGTGGTCCCTTCCCCTTGTATAATTACAGTCATTCCCAGAGCGAAGGAAATTCCCTGAGCTTTTGCTCTAACTAGCCGCAATGTTTCACTACAAAACGGCACTTCTTTAAAAGAAGAAAAGTAATAAAACTTTCACATTATTAACTTTTTCCCTTTTAAAAGAAGCTGAAAAATGCCATTGTACCACATTAAAGACCTTTCCGTAAGACTCACCATTGGCTAATGAGCCTTGTTGTACATTCTGCCACATGCAACTGCCTTCAAGTGCTGCTTTTAACTTAACCTTGATGTAGTGCCAGGAATGTGCAAAGGATATACTTTGATGGTGGGGGCAGTCTACTTTTTTTTTTTTCCTCTCTCCTTTTTCATATTGATACACTTCGAAGTATGTGTAAGATTTAAATTTTACTGCTGTTCAACATAGTAATTAGATTACACTCCATAACTGAGGTATGAGGAATTATCTGTCCTATAGAAACAAGCAAGCAGATCAGTTATTTATAATACAAATGCTAATAAGCTGTTGATACTTTGTATTTATACAGTAATTTTCTTCCTGCAGATTCAAAGCACTTCATAAGCATCCTCACAACTGCCCTGTGAAGAAAGTGTCATAATCTCTGCTTTATCATTAAGAAAACTAGTTCAGTGACTTTCCAGAGATGACACAGAATATCAGTACCAGAAGCAGGATCTGAAGAATTTTTACTTTCAGCTCCTCTTTGATTATGACTCATTCCATCCCATCACTAGAGTGAATTATTTTGGTAATAGTGCTACTGGAATTTGTTTAAATTTCATTTTATGACCAGATGTGTTCTCCATAGAAATAAGTATTTGATTGATATAATAATATTTATATCACAGGTAATATTCTGGAGATAATTTTGGAGGAACCTATTTGACATTACTCTTTTCTTGAGTAAAATGAGTGTGATGCTGAAATTGACTCCCAAATTTTCCTTGAAGACTACGGAAATTTACATTTTCTTGAGCCTCACAGACCTGATTGACTTAAATTTTTTTCTGTTATTTCCTTGATTGTATACTGAAAAAGTATACAAGCAGTTATCTTAAAGTTTTCATTTTCCATCCCTTTGTTTTTCTAAAATTTAATTTACCTAAAATATACTGTCTCTTGTAATCTCATGAAGTCATTATAATTTTGGAAGGGAAAAAGGTGTGATCTTACATTATTGAAATTCAGGAGGGTGAATTCAAAACACAAACTTATCTGAAGATGAGTGGTGAGAGTAGATAGATTTTGACAATGGAAAGAGTGTCCGATGTTCTTGAAGCAAGACATGCAAGGTCATTCATAAATTCATTCAGGGGTGAAGGAGCATGGAGAAAATGAATAACAGGGGACCAACACTAACTTTGTTATATGCATTCCAAAAGTCTAGACAAAAAATATTTCCTTGACTTGAATATGAGGATCTTGGAAAGTCTTCAGGACACAACTCAGCGGAATTCAGAGTTCAGCGGAAACAGAAATTAAAAGTCCTTTTCTTTTCTGTCATGCTTCTTGTGCTATTCTTGTGCCATTGTGAAATGCCAGGCAATTTACCATTTTCCTTAGAACTGAACAAAAAAAATATGAAGTGGTATTTTGAATAAGAGGAGTCTTAATAGGAGCAAAATTGGGACCATGCTTATGGCTTCTGAAAATCCCACTGTAAGTGACCAAAAGTAATCAGAAATGTCTAGGAAACCATGCAGTTTTCCAGAATGTTTAATTGTGATCTTCTCCAAGAGTAGGCTATGGATTTTCAAATTAACAGGACAGGATGACAGATAGGGTTGCTAAAACTGATAATGAATTGCCTCCTTTAAGTAATGACTGAATTGAATCTTTCAAAAACCTTAAAAGTGATTAAAAATGAGGTTTCCATTCCATCCTCTTCAAAGTCAGTCAAAGTATTTTCCTTGTGCCAGCTGTGACACAGTGAGTGGAGAACTGGCACTCAATTTTGCAAATTACCAGGTAGCATGAGTGAAATAACACAGTTGAGTCAAATTAAAATGAAAAACAAAGGATTGCAAAAGGGCATTTATATCTCTTTTTTTGTTTCCTTTTTATTACTACACATAGCCACTCATTGTCATTATCTTGAGCTTTTGCCAATCCAGTTCTCCCTCTTTCTTTCTAGAATAACTTTCTAAAGGATAAAATTTCATTTTCCAAATGTAATTTTTATTCTTTCTTTTAAAAATTGCCAGTAATTATGAACAATTTTGACCAGTTCACAATATGTATGACATACGAGATTGCTGAGAAAGGGTTGAGATACAGTTCAGATATGTTAAGGTTTTCTTCAACAAATATGTTGATATACTTTCATTTCACAATTTAAAAAGAAATGTCATTTCAAGTTTTGAAAATACTTATGAAATATTTTCTGAAAAATTTAAGCTATGCCTTTTTAATGAAAATCATCAGAACATGGTTTTATTTCCTGTCAGTCAGTTCTTTTTGCTTCCTTTAAAAAAGCACAAAAGAAGAAAAAAGACAAACATTAAAAAAACCAGTTTTTACAAAAATGCTGTGTTTTATTTCATATTTTGAAAGAAAAAATCAATCAAGTTAAAAATAGCAAAAAAGTACTGCTATGTGAGACCTTGTGACTTAAAACTGAGGATTTTCAGTCAATGGATGATTATAGCAGATATAAAGTGAAAGTTATAAACATGGTAGGGGCATGAGACAAGCACATTCAGGCCGAAGGGAGAGCTAGATGGGTAAGGGCAAAAGCTGAGAAGCCTACGACTCAGACAGGACCGGACTTAAAAAGTACAAAATGAACAATTTCCCTGACCAATTTGTCTTCACCCTGGATAGAATTTTTTACAGTGCCATTACAAACACCTGGGCAGTTTCAATAATTGTGGAAGAGAGTTATGCAGAAAGCAAACAATCTGATCTCCTTAGAAGAAGAGACCCTTAGAGACACAGATATACAAATATGTCAGAGAGACCAGCACTGACATTCCCCGCAGAATTACCTCTAAGTGTATGAAGTGTGATTTGGACCAGGATTTGAATAAGAAGCCATATGAGTTCTGTTTAACTGTGTTGCATACAGTCTGCTTATACAGGCAAAATTGTTCTATTTTCTCTGGTTGTCCCCAAAGTGGGGGACATCTGTAACATCTTTCACTGCATGATGTTTGCTAATTAACTCAGCAAACACTGGCATGAGTTAGAGATCAGTCAAACACAATTTGTTTTGATAATGTTATATGGAGAAGAGATTAGACATTTCTCTGTATTCATGTTATCTTTCTGATACAGTATTTCATATCATTCAGTTGGTGATGTATCTATAATAAAGGTATTTCCTTACTGACTGAGGTATTCTGGGATTCCCCAGAATCCTGTGATCTTCAGTGGGCTACAGTTAAATAACAGAGATGTTGATCTTGCTTTGCAAGGCACAGCTTTGCAATCACAAATTACTGGCCTTGCTTTGCAGGGAAAAAAAGATATACAAATTACTACTGCTCTTACCTCCACCTAAGGGAACAGAAACCTCCAGTGAAGTGCAGCTATACAGTTGATTTGACAGCATAGCTGCAGGCAGGGAGGAACAAGTGGTGGGATGTACATGAGGATAACTTTATACAGTGGCAATAAAAATGTCAACCAATTATTATTTCTGAGAAAAAAACCAACACATGTATTTGGTTACTATCTAATAACCTATGCAGGTTATTACTGCTCTCCTCCAGCCAACACGGCTTGTGGATTTATGGATGAAGAGCACTTTAACAAAATCTAGGTACTCTCTTATTTTGTTTTAGTGGTGTTTGTAGGAGTGGCTGTAACTCCACAGGCTCCTGCAACTCTCAGTTTGGTATCAAGGCCTTGGAGCTATGTGTTCTGAACTTATTCAAGTTGCATCAACGATAAACTGTGATGTAGTAAACAATTTGCCTGGAAAGCACGTTACCGCTAAATGCATGGAAACACTGGAGACTTGTGAATAATTAACAGCAGAACTTCTTTTCTTAGGGGACACTTTTCTTGTATAAGGAGTCTCAGGCTGAAAAGATGGACAAAAATAGGCTGGAACTTGGATAGTAAAGGTGATTCTAGATATCAAATTCCAAAGCTGATCTGTTTGGTCACTAAAACTACTTTGCTTTATCTGTAAACTTCTTCCTTATAAACTCTTCCATGATTCTATTAAAACAAAACATTAAAGATGACACAACTTTAAATTCTGCATTAGTGTCTAGTGGCCTTCTACCTTTGTGGTGCATTGCTTTGCAAATGTAATTCTGAAAAGACTGTCTTACCTTTGCACAGTATTATAGAGTACTTCTCTAGTGCACTATGACTGTAAATGGTAATGTGAAAAACAATGGAAAATAGGCAAAGTCTGTGATATGGTGTATAAGCATCATAAGGAGCAGTACAGAAGACTGAAAAGAATTGCTGAGGTTGGAAGGAACCTCTGGAGATCATCCAGTCCAACCCCCTGCTCAAGTAGGGCCAGCTAGAACAGGTTGCTCAGGGCTGTGTCCAGTCAGGTTTTGAATATCTCCAAGGATAAAAATCCACAACCTCTCTGGGCAACCTGCTCCAGTTTTTGACCACCCTCAGAGTAAAAAGTTGTTCTCTTATGTCTATATGGAATTTCTTGTATTTCAATTTGTGCCCATTGCCTCTTGTCTTGTCACTGGACATCTCTAAGAAGAGTCTCCTCTTCTGCTCTGTCTCCTTTACTCCCCCTTCCTCCCATCAGGTGTTATGCACATTGATGAGATCCCCCTGAGCCTTCTCTTCTCCATGCTAAACAGCCTCAGCTCTCTCAGCCCCTTCTTGTATGATAGATGCTCCAGTCCCTCAACCATCTTTGTGGCCCTTTGCTGGACTCCAGTATGTCTATGTCTTGTACCGGGGAGCTCATCAGTGGACACAGCACTCCAGCTGTGGCCTCACCAGGGAAAGATCACCTCCCTTGACCCGCTGGCAATGCTCTGCCTAATGCAACCCAGGATGCTGTTGGTATTCTGTGCTGCGAGGGCGTGTTACTGGCCCATGTTCAGCTTGGTGTACACCAGCACTCCCAGGTCCTTCTCTGCAGAACTGCTTTCCAACAGGTCAGCCCCAAGCCTGGTCTGGTGCATGGGGTTATTCCTCTGCAGGTGGAGGATTTGGCACTTGCCTTTGTTGAACTTTCTGAGTTTCCTCTCTGCCTTTTTCTTCAATCTGTCGAGCATGACCAACTGGTGTATCAACCACTTCTCCCAGTTTTGTATCATCACAAGCTTGCTGAGGGTACACTCTGTCCTGTCATCCAGCTGATGTTAAACAGTATTGGAAACACCCACTGTAAGTACCAAATTTGAAAGAAAGAATTCTTGTATGGTGGGCATAGAGAAAAAAGGGAAAAAGACTTTAAAATGCCAACCATCCTCTCTGTAATGACAGTTTAATGCTGAAATATTTTGACAGCATCCTGAAAGTATGTTCATGATCTATAGGCAATCACAGACGTCTTTGGAGTTAATGGGCGTGCTTGTCACATTAGGTGGGAATAAATCATGGAACAATTAAATATTCATTGGACTGTATGGGAAGTAGTTATTGAGAACAAACTAAGAGAGAACAGAAGGGCTGTCCTGGGAGATGATTCACTGTCCTGGATATGCACTGGTATAACTGTGCATGACTGGCTATGACAGAAGGATGTGACCTGAATTTCAGGAGAAGGGACAGTATACAAGGAACTAGGAGGAAACGGAGAGTGGAAGAGGGGCTTTTCTTGGGGAAAAGTGGGTAGGAGGGAGTGGGACTGTCTAGAAAGTGAGTATAAGTTTTTGAATGAGGAAATTGTATCGTGTTATTTGTTATATATATTCTGGGATTCAGGAACTGTCTATTTTTCTACAGACAAGTTTGCATCCAGTATTATAATCTGGTCTTGGACAAAAAGGCCAACTATATGCTTACTTGCAGTGAATTATTCAGCAGCTGGGTCTCACTGTGTGCTGTGTAGACTGCCTGACAGGATACAGTCCCTGCTAAATGAAGCAGAAACATGCACATTCCCTTTTACTAAGAAGTTCCTTGTCTCACCAGTTGGTTGCAGTTATATCTCTAGTTTTTGCTCATCTGGGAAGAAAGACAGGAAAAGCAGTGTAGCAATGAATCTTAAGTTCTGGTGTCTTCCAAAACAAATCTTCACTCACCCCTTTATACTACTGTGTAAAGAATATCAGTAGAGGTGGAGTGCATACTATGCAGAAAATGGCTCGTGAACTGGAATTTTACTCTGTGTCTTTGGCAATTTTGCCGATTGCTTGCACTGTCAAGTGCTCTTCCCTGGACAGAATGGAGGGGTGGCATCATGTTTGTCACACAATCTCACTGGATTTTGTCTCCTCCTGTCTTGGAAATTCTAGGTTTTGGCACAAGTAAGGACCGTTCACTGTTGGCAGAAAGTCACCAGGTCTCAGAGGAAAATGAGGTTCAGTTTATGCGCTTGGAACAGAGCACAAAGACAAACTGGACCTTGAGTTTTATAGCGTGTCTTTGGACTCTAAGGACAAACTGCTGAGAGCTACTGAACTTCCACCACCCTTAGAGCCTTTGGGGATAAAAGCCTGGATGAGAATCCACATTAAAAACTGTATCACTGCAATGTCCGTAGTGTCAGGATTACTTCAATAATTCATGTCCTTATACTCTGTATCCCATTATAAATATTAAAGAAATCCATTTAATCCCATGTTTACCTTTTGCTTTAGCTTTCTCCTTTTGTGATCATTCTGTGAATTAATGTTCACACAGTTGTCTTGTGTGCACAAGCTCCCTAGATTTTCTATTATGCACAAGGATAGCTTGTTTACACAGAGATTTCCAATTCATTTTTACACCATGTCAGCAGACTGAGTGGCAATCTCTTGGCTCATGCCAGCAGAATGGGAATTTAATTAGCAGACACAAAGTAAAGGTGCAGTGATTTTGTATCTCTCTACTTTTGGGCCACCAAGGAGGATGAGGAAGATTCCATACACCTTTTCAGTCTGCCAGACTGTCTGCTCAAATGTGATTTTACAGATAATGACAGCAATAGCTCCCCCAGCACATTTGTATCTATGTTTAAGAGCTATCTAAAGCAGCAGTTTCAGCTGTTACACAAAGCCAAATGCTCCTTATCCCACAGTTTCCTCCACTGTAATCTAAACTCTTCAGGTTTTTGCAGTAACAGGGTAAAAATGACTGTGACTAGGCATTGAGGCAGCAGGGGCCAATCTCTTACATGCTGAAGACAAATTAACCAGAGAAATTACTTGCTTAATGCTTTCTATGTCCTTTTCCATTTTTGTCATTGTCTGAATCTCAGACTTGGCAACTGTTGTCAGCCAGGTTACCCTGGGATTTGCATATCGCTTCTCAATTCACTGGCGAACAGTGTTCAGTAAAAGGCCTTCGGCTGATCTTTTCGCATTCCCCATAGCACTCCTATACCTTTTGCATGCTGTGTGATATAGATGTTATTTCTGTCTTGGTATTTTAGCTCATAATACCAGATAGCAGCAGAGCTTTTGAGATTCATGATGACAAGACAGTTTCAGAGATCTTGAACATGGTGACTCCAGGTAGCTCCCTGAAGAGCTTAGCACAAAGCATGCTTGAGAAATTTTGAAATGCTGTTCAAGAATGGATTTTGGGGAAAAATTAATTTGCCGTATCTACTCCTGCCTTACATAATGGATCTTGTAGCTAAGTCCTATCTCCTCTTATAATATACAAGACTCAAACTCCATTTTACATTAAAGCACAGTGCTATAAGGCAGATGGTGGGAGACAGAATGAGTGTATGAAAGTTTTGAAAGGGATTGTACTTCAGAGGGTCACACTTCTCTCTCAGCTCACTGAGGGATTTGAAATTATTCTGTAAGTGTAATATTAATAGCAAGTATTGTTCATACAGATTTTGATGTTCCTCTTCATGCTTTCTAGCTATTGTGCTACTTAAAGCATTATGGGTGAACAGTAGTTGGAAATACTTCAAATAGCAGCTATTTCACACCATTTTCAACTGACAGTCAAAGAAAAATGTCTTGCAAAAGTATCCTGGCAACAGAGCTTATAGCATCAGAGTAATTCTTGTACATGTATTAACATGCTGTGGAGCATCAGTGTGTTCAGAGAGAAGAACTGCAAATACATTTTTTATCCCAAAGTGGCAGTTTTCCTGAACTGGAGCAGTAACGATTAACTAACCGTCCCAATCAGGGCATTTGGGTGGCAAAGACAAAAAAAGTCAAATGCACTGAGGTTACGTAAGCACCTTGTAAGATGTTACCATTATTTGCATTATAAAGCATTCTTCCATTTTAGAATCAGCTGTTCTTGACCATGTAGCTGTTAATCTGACCTCTCTGAATCCAGGTATTTATACGATGCTACAAATCTTTAAAACGCTAATGAGTGATTTGGAAGCACTTACGAGAAACATTCAGTAGTGAAACCTCTGAAGTTTGAGAGACAGATGGTAATTTTCACAAAGCCCTTCCGTTGGAAAAAAATAATATTTTGAGCCCAACTAATAGAACCTATTTAGACACGGACAAAGTAAACAGGAGCCTGCAGTGGCAGACTGCCTGAGGCGGCAGGTGAGGACCTGCAGTGCACTGGCTGAATAGCCGGTGTCTGCCTCTTCTCCCCTCAGCCTTCTGCTCTTTTGGTGCTGTCACTGAGCAAGTGGTCATGGTGTGGTTTTCTTTCTTTTTTTTTTTTCCCCAGCAGCAAGAGAAAAGAGGTGGGAGTAGCAAGCTTAACTTGTCTGGGTTTTTCCCACATTTCTGGCCTGGCCCTGTACCTTCCCTTCCAAAGCATCTCATCCTCACTTCTGCAGTCAAAAGGCTCAGTTTTGTGTACACTGTCAGGAAGCCTTGAAACCAAGGAAGAAAATGCCCCAAGCGTGGAATGGATTCCAAAAATAGAGTGTCGGGGAATGACATGGAGTCTGTTAAGGATGCTCCTGAATTTCAAATAGAAAAGGTTCAGTTGCAATGGTGATGAGTAGTGATATGAAACATAGAAAAAGGTAAGACAGTGGATTTGTCCATGCACGTCTTACATGCATGTATGTTTCTGTAGACAGCCAAACTTCAATGGGCCCCAAGTTTGTGATATAATTCAGAATTTGGGGAAGAAGAAGAAGAAGAAGAAGAAGAAGAAGAAGAAGAAAAAAAAAAGTGTGATATGTTTTATAGGGACTCCAGTAACTATGTGATATACGTGAAATAGAATTTCTGGAAGTGTTGAACCAACCAAACAATTTCTTTGTCATTAATTTCATTAATTTTTGCAGGGATACTGTCCCAGATCAAGTACAATCTACACATGCCTCTTACTTCAAGCACATCAAGTATCACCTGTCTTCGCATACCCAACATAAAACAAATGTAAAAATGATATCAGGTACACTGGCTAACTCAGCAGAGGAGTAATTCTGTGCTCATGCTTGATCCAAGTTGAACTGGTACTGCATGTGATCTGGAAGTGATTGGATCCAGTATTAATAAATGTAGGACCACAAGAAAATCAGAAAACTTGAGATATGTGGGCTACTTGATCAAAACCTCAGACTTGTTGGGCAGAGTTAAGGAACTTGAATAACATCTTCCATTAAGTGTTTTGGTGCTTTAACTTATCAATCAAAAAAATCACTTCCTACTCACATACAATATCTGATGATAACTTCTCTGTGCTGTTATATCTAACGACAGTCGATGTTATGATAAGGAGGATGATGGACTGTGAAAAATCTTGGACTTCAGAAACTCCGTTAAGCTTTTAGTTTCCTGCTGACTTTCTGTATTGCTTGAGCATGTCTCTGAATTTCTGTTCTCCCTCAGTAAAATAGGGGTAATTATATTTTCCTGAATCATAAGGATACAAATGCTTATGAAACACTTGAACATGAAAATGTCTGAGCTTGCATAGATATGCAGAAAGCATTAGAAATGTATAGGTTCTTGGTACTTCCACCCAATGTAGGAGTAACAGAATTTACTGAGCAAAAAAGCATGTATATAGGGCTACTTGGCAGCTATTGGTGCAGGTGACCAACAACATGAATACTTTGAGCCCTTGCCATTAATTAGCCCTGAGTATTTTATTTATGATAACCTTGTAAAGTTTCAGGTGGGGTAAATATGTTTTAGCTCTTTAAAATCCCATCCGGCCCTATAATAACATGTAATTTTAAATAGTTGGAGCACAGTGCACTACAGGTGGGGACTGCATTTCAGTGACAGATGAACTACTGAGCTGGATCCTCAGGTTAGTCAGAGCATCCGATGACTTGAGGCCTTTGGAGGTTCATTTCCCACTGCATTTTGGCAGGATTGTTGTATGCGTGTGAATGCTTGAAGAAGAAACAGGTAGCAAAGAGTGATTTATGCTGGCTTTATGAATGGACTCTCCATGCATTTCTATGCTGTAGCTGTGAATGAGAAAGGGAGAGAATACTATAGGGTTAAGGATCTAATGTTTGCTTCACAAAATACTTTAAGATGTCTCCTGATGCCGAATGGTAATATTAATTTCATATATCATACCAGCTAATTTTAGCCACAGTTTTACCTGTTTCAATGAAAGCTGCAAATTGCTTTTTACTTAAAAAACAGATGCTTAAAAACATAGTTCTGTTTGGCTCAATCTAATGCTAAAAGCAAGAACTAAAGACACTGGAGGAGACTTTTAAAGGGAAAAATAATAGTTAGGCAATGGGATTTAGGTGTACAAATGTACATTTATGCTTTTTAAAGTATTTTTTGTTTTTCTGTTTTCTGGATCACTAAAAACTAATCCAGATAAAATTCTTAATAACATAAAGGGAAGACACACTACTTGGCAAACTGAGCGACTGCTGTCACACCTCACCCTTCTGGTGTGTTACTGTGATGACTCGGTGATAAGGGACAAAAGAAGCTGTCAACAAATAGATGTATTCCCACTAAATATCTGAAACACCTTTTATGAAGACAAAGACATATGCAAGAAGGAAACGGAAGAAGGCCAGGAAGAGAGCTTTGCTGAAACCCTTCTTAAAACAAGATGAAATGTGTGAGAAAGAAGTATCAGAGGGGAAGACGGAAAATGAGAATTGTCATCAGCAGGTCGACTTGCTTTGAGATCTTTCATGCTCTAAAGATGACTGCAGGAATTTTTCTAGGGGACAGAGGTAGCAAAATATTGAAAGGCAATTAGAGCTGCTCTAAGTGGGCAGAGCTCCTCCAGGCCTACAGGAATTACGTCTTTGAGGCTGAAGCAGAAGCAGTGAGGGAAGAAACAGGAAGATCTTTGCCAAGAGTTTTGATATTTTGCCAAGGATAACAGTGACCCCAGAGAAAGGGACAGATGGTTACTCAATTCATGATTTTAGGAAATTAATAGGAGTGACATGCTCATAAAGTTGACTTGTGCTATGAGGAAGGTTTTGGGATAAGCAGCAAGATTTTTAATCATTTTCATTAGTGTTGTGCACATATTCTTATGCTTCCTAGAATGCAGGATGGACTAGGTAAACTCTTGGTATTTTCTAAAGTCCTGTATTTCTAACTTCTCTTTAATAAGATTTTAAATAACTTGCCAATGCCAACTGTACCATGAGAAAGAAAAATTAATTTAAAAATGAGGAGAAGTTTTCTTCATCCTGCTATAGATATGGACTTATAAAACAACTCCATTATGGGGGAAAAAAATCTAAAAGATAAAGATGATGTGACATCTGTGAGTTATCACACTGCATATAGCAAAGACAAGATAATAGCGTATTTGAAATCATTCAGATGGACTCTGAAGCATGTTGGGAGGCAGAGAAGACCAGCAGTCTGACATTTTCTACACATTTCCTTACTAGTGTTGCTTCTTTTGTTTTTCTGTTTTCAAAGGCATCTAACAAGGTATTTAACTTCTACAGAAATCATTACTCCCTCAGACCCAGATGATACAGCCTAGTTTATATTCTGGTATTTAGCAGCACTAAAATGAATTCAGGACAGGATAGGAGAATTCTATAAAAATTCTATAAAAACCTCTTCTTGTCAAAGAAATTACTCTCAAGTACCAATTAAGACTTCTTTCACTTAATAGAATGAAATATTTCATTCATTGTGTCTGACAAATCATGCTGTAAAAAGTGCTTCTGAAGATTGTGTTTGATCACTTTATCTCTTTTTTACCCTCCAACGAAAGAAGAAACAGACTTGAAAAAGAAGGTCTAACAAGTAAAAATGTAGTATAAAAATAGCTTTTATTGACTGGTCAAATGTGAATGTTACAACTCACAAAATATTACACTTCCCAAAATACTTTTCCATGTACAGTCTTATACTTCAGCTATGGACAATTGATTTTCAGTAATTATTTTTTAAAAGCTTATTAGGAAGGTCTCATAAAGATGAGGAAGCAGTAAAATATAGTGGACTTTATCCTTCTACATTAATACACAGTGAGGTTATTTACTGCTGTGAGGTAGATGATGAATGTTCTCACAGGAAGGAAAATAATACTTCACAGCTGTTTTTTTTTTACTTATTTTCTTTTTTTTTTTTTTTGACATGTCATAACCATGTTGATGTATCAAGTCATTCATGCTAAACATGCTAATTTCCAGAATTTCTTTACTTTTCTAAGGAAAAAAAAAAAAGCTAAACTTGCTTTCTTTTCTAGACAGTGGCCTAATTTTGCCAAGAAAGTTGCAGAATATCATTTCTACCCAGTAAAGTGTTAGAATAACTGTTTCTTTCCAGGAGGAAGCTACCTACTGAGGTGGAAGCTATAAATTTGGAACTTCTCAGGTCAAGAAGAACAGAATCTGGCTGTTGCATTTTCTCTTGTCTGAATACTATAATAACCTTTTTGTTCCAGAAAAACTGGATAGCAGCACCTCTTCTGGTCATGCTTTAAAGGGAAAGCTACAACTGTGATCAGTTATTTTAGCTGGTACCTGGTATTGCTTGGGAGAGAATTCTTGTCTTTGGTTTCAGGTGTATAGAGGGGTATCCTGGAGCTGGCCTAAAGTATTCAAAATAGTCTGGAATATCAAAAAGTGGGATTTCTAAGTAGCTTCTTGCTCAGCATTTGAGGTTTCTTACTACCATTCTGAGGTGTGTGACTCCTACGAGGCATTAAATCTAGTCCTGTGTCCTTAATTCATCAAATTAGATAGTGTAATGACTGCTTTCTGTCATTCTAAGTTTCTTTTATTTGCATTATACTTTAGCTGTCAAAAATACATGAAATCTGTTATGAATAAAAACTCTCTAAGCTGTTGGATCAATAATTGAAACAATCGGTGCTCCAGGCTTTGTAATACTCCAAGCTTTTGTAATTCTGTCAGCAGTCTATTTCCAAGAGTCCTCAAAGCACAGAATAAGCAGGGATGGTTCTTTCTCATGCCTCCATCTTTGTAAGATTCTTGCTTGCCTCATTGCATGAATTTAAGCATAGGGTCTGTCTTCTTTGTAATAAAATTGCCTAAAAAAAAACAGAAAAAGAAAGTTAAAATTTTAGTGAAATCGCCAAGTTGGCACATTAGCATCGGCTCTCCGTTGAAAATAAGAGGATGTTGAATGCAGGTATTTCATCATTC
The DNA here is from genome assembly GCF_003343035.1 of Apteryx rowi. NCBI lineage: Eukaryota > Metazoa > Chordata > Aves > Apterygiformes > Apterygidae > Apteryx > Apteryx rowi. The sequence continues at coordinate 2,253,867 of NW_020447353.1, forward strand.
AAACTCTTTATCTGGTGCTTGCAACCTTGAGATCACTTGCCTGTCCCCGACTGGACAGAATTCAAATCCAGTTTGTAACAATAAACTTTGACTTTGAATTGATCAAACGCAATTGATTCTCTTTGTTACTTTAATTGAACTACCTTGCAATTACTGAAGTATTTATTTTTAATTATCAGTTATCATTTGTTCTAAATGACTGTATTCTGCTTCATTCCTCCAAGAACAATTTAGAAATACAATTTGGAAACCTCAAAAGCTTCCATTGTGGAAAAAATAATAATGAATTTAGGAAGTGAATAAAGGATAATGATCATTCCAGAGATATAGCTGTTAAAATACCAGGGAAAATAGTAGTTCCAAAGTAAAGCATTACTTTTCACCCTTTAATAAAAGTGTCGTTATCACATCGTGAATATCCCTATGGGTATTAATGCACCAAGGCTGTCACCTGGCTTTATCTGTCCTTCTGAGTTTAGGCAAATACACCACTCTGTGCCCAACCTGACAGCAAAGCTCTCTCATTCCTCTGAAAATATAGGTCAGGGACTATTTCAGAAATGAGTCAGTTATCCATTCCATTTAAGTTGCACTAACATTTTTACTGTTAGTTTAATGAAAAGAGAGAGGGAAATACACCGGATAGGCACTGCAATAAAAGTACAAGATATTATGAGTTTAGCTGAATTTACAATGTGGAAAACTTGTCTAATCTTTTACCACAGCTCAGAATATGTTCCTGACCATCCACTTTCCAAGCAAAGAAATAAGTCTGTCTAGAAGAAAAGTCCTTTCCCAAGAGAGGAAGTAGCGATATATGGATCTCCTCCACCTCCACTTTTGTGGAAATGCCTGTCACTAGACAGAATGGTTTACTCCTCTGAAAGGTGTTCACGATGAATGGGAGAACAGAGATGTTTTCAGATGTTATTCTCTGCTGAGCAGTGTCTTTTCAAAGGTCATTTGAGATGCTATAGCCTGCCTCAAAGCATTCAGTTTCCCAAAGCTGTATGTTCATGCATGTTAGCTACTTGGCTAAAATCACTGATAATATTTATAATGTAGCATCTGGAGGGAAGCGTGGGCAACAGCAGTTGCAACGCTCTTGCAGATCTGGTGTGTCTACTTCTGTCACTGATTTAAATTAGACATCAGGAGGCTCCATATGAAATATTAGAAGGACCAGTATGGGAGGAAAAAATACTGCTGCGTTTTTCTTTCATCCAATTTTCTGCCTGTGGAAATTGCCAGGGCACCTCTCTGAAGGGCTGATATGTCACTCTCGACTATTCCACTTCTTTCATCAAAATGGGGGAAAAGTAAATGCATTGTGACTCTGTACTCGTTCATGATATTTCTTTGCTTTGGGATTTTTGAAGACAACACATTTCACAGCATACATTCTCACATTATGAGACTGATTTCTTAATTTTTGATTCATTTTTACAGGGACCTAAATTAAAGCTGTGGTTTTTGTAATGCTCCGAAGTTCCAAACTGTGGCCACTGTGAAACAGGCTAAGCTGCAGAGGAATACTCCGCCGTCTTGGAGGAGCCATGAGTGCTACCTCTTTGCCTTCCCTCTGTCGCAGCTAAGTGCACAAATACCAGTCCATGCATTTTCTGAACAGAGGAAACAGTTCTCCTTCTGGCTAAGATGCACATCAGGAAAATATTTCTTGACAGTCATGGTAATTAGTTGCCAGTGATGAAGCTGTGAAAGCATTTGATTCACTGTCACTAAGGGTTCCTAAGTGTAGATTACATGCAAAGCATGAGAGACAAATGTAGGTCCAATCCCTCTGTCCTGCAGAGGGCAGAGAGAGATGATCTAAGTCCAGCAGGTCTTTGCCATTGCTATTATGTCTAATTAATTCAGGAAAATAATTTTCCTCCCCTCCACAGCTAACTTGTGTTCTGGAGGCCCTGTGTTTGCCTTTCTCTCATTTAGGTCATTAACTGTTTATTTTCCCTTCCCTATGTACACATTTAAATTCCATTGATGCTAATGGAAAATACATGTGCAGAGGATAATAAACATCTAAATATTTGGATTCTGCTAGCACTTCTCCTTAGGGCATAACAGTAAAAGTGTTATAGGAAAATACATTTCTGCAAAAGCACCAAAAGCAAAAAAGGGGCAAATTTGATGTGCCTCCTTTTTCCCACCATACTGAGTTAAAGAACCAGTAGAAAGTATCTCTTAGTTCTGTTACCGTTCTCGTTCTTACCGAGGAGGCACGGGGCCTCCCCCCCAGACCCCGGACCATCACCACACAGACACCAATATGAGGAGTGGCAAAATGGCGTTTAATGAAGCGCGTCCTACTCTATTATAAAGCTGTAAAGCCCCGCCTTCTTTTCCGGCAGCAGTGCTCCGCCCGTTACGACCTTCCCATGTTCCGCCCCGCAGTGCCTCCCTGCTCATCCTTTTTCCTCCACATCTCCCCCTCTCCCATCAACGTTGTTTCGTTATATCGAGCGGGACGCAACAAAACACGCGGAAGTGCGGCGTGTCTCGACGGGACCGCCATCGGGTGGTTCCTTGCATTAGTAGCTTCGTGAGCGGAGCTGTGTGCTGCCTCCCCTTCTTCCGCTTCTTAACGCAGGCGATGTCCTTGTCTTCGTCGTTCAGGGAAAACCTTAAAGGCATAGGCGGGATTGCTCATTTCCAACAGACTATATCCCCCCCCCCAAAGCCCAGCCATTCCTCCAGAAKTTCTCCTTCTTGTTTTCGAGCAATCCAGACTTGGCCCGCTACTTTCAGCAAGGCTTTCTTAACGCAGCTCAGTATTACACACAAGCATAAGCCTATAATTATGAGGATTAGCAAAATGCGCAAGCCTTCAGCGAGCAGTCCTATTAGCCACTGTGGTAGATTGCCAAACAGGTTAGTTAGCCATTCGTCTAAAAACCCATGGTTCTGGCGGATTCTGCCTGTGTGCTCCTTCAACCACCGCAATTGTTTGTGAATGGATTCACTGATATTAGTCCAATTGCGTGGTGTAATCCTCTCTCTACTTCCTCCAAAGCCCGGGCCCCCYCCAAAGACCAGACACGTTTGTGTCCAGTTTTTGGACGAGTTTCCGATAYGCATTGCCCCGAGCAGATCTAATTCTTGCGGGTTCCAGGGCAGAGTTACGTTTAAGCTATCAATGAGCGTAGCACTGCAGGTAGCGGTTGAGATACTCTTTTTACAATTGCCGGTAGCAAAGCCCGAGAAAGCCGCCGCGCTAAAGCTTGGGACCCCTACTAAACACGTTCTAAAGGGTCGGGTAGCTGAGGCCAGTGACAAGCAGAACGCTTGCTGGCCCRTCTCGTTCGCCCAGGTTACCCACATGTTGGGCCTGGGRTCAATCCKSTGAAGTGTCATTACCACTGGGAGCAGTACCCCCAGCATCAGGTTTCCCATCCTCTTGCCCGTTGGACGAGTCATGGTGAGTCAAGACAGGTTTTGCGTTCTTGCTGGGTACCTTCACTGGACCACGATCTGCGGAGACACATATATAACCTCGACYRTTAAAGGCAACAGGGGTGGGCCCAGTGCACATTCCGAAGACGGGGGCAGTCCTCTGGCACTCGATGGAGGGCGCGGTAGCACGGCCTGTAGTTCAGGTGTCAGAGTTGTTTCGATGAGCTTCTAACTTGCGTAAAAGCGGCCTTACCCATCGTGTGGGGACCCACCTCACGGTCTCCAGGCCCCCTTCCGCGCTCGCGACCGCAGCATAACCTCTGCCCTGCGTTAGTAGTCTCCACCCGGTCTCCCATTCCCCCGTCGTGGGATTCTTGACCCGTACCTCGGGACCCTCCGTTGGGCTCGTCCCTCCCCAATGCTTTGCTACCGGTTCATGACTATTCTCCCCTCGGAGGTGATGGTTTAGGGCGTACAGTGCT